>NC_071671.1:16896893-17199924 GCF_028554725.1 Zeugodacus cucurbitae
TCATGTTGACTGTGCTTAAAACGAGCAATACTCAGCTCACCTAAGGACATGGGGCATACTAAATAAATATGTGTATGAATAGTTACAAATTATACGCGTACAAGATGTCGGCATGTAGTTTGGAATATTAGTAGAAATTTTAACAAGTCCAACATGTCGTCGTTTATTTGTATGAATGATACTGAAGAGAGAAGTATAGGTAAGAAATATTCAAAGCGGGAAATATTGTTAAAAGCACAAAAATGAAAATATTCATAAAACCAAAAAAAAAATAATATAGAGGCAAATTTCGTTTTGCTTAGTTCGGGTGTATTTTATATTCTCGCAACTTGCCAGGTTCAAATTGCATTGATTATTTTCAGGTCATGGTAAAATTTTATATTAGTAATGTTGCGAATGAATTCAATTATTCGATTTTCCACGAAATCACCAATAAATTGCACTTACATTTATTATTTTATTAAATTATACGATGAGCATATATCGCTCATATTTGGTAATAAGTAAGTTTTCCACAAATAACGGGTGATTTTTTTGAGGTTAGGATTTTCATGCATTAGTATTTGACAGATCACGTGGGATTTCAGACATGGTGTCAAAGAGAAAGATGCTCAGTATGCTTTGACATTTCATCATGAATAGACTTACTAACGAGCAACGCTTGCAAATCATTGAATTTTATTACCAAAATCAGTGTTCGGTTCGAAATGTGAAATCCGCTTTTTTATCGACAAATTTTGTTCAGCGATGAGGCTCATTTCTGGTTGAATGGCTACGTAAATAAGCAAAATTGCCGCATTTGGGGTGAAGAGCAACCAGAAGCCGTTCAAGAACTGCCCATGCATCCCGAAAAATGCACTGTTTGGTGTGGTTTGTACGCTGGTGGAATCATTGGACCGTATTTTTTCAAAGATGCTGTTGGACGCAACGTTACGGTGAATGGCGATCGCTATCGTTCGATGCTAACAAACTTTTTGTTGCCAAAAATGGAAGAACTGAACTTGGTTGACATGTGGTTTCAACAAGATGGCGCTACATGCCACACAGCTCGCGATTCTATGGCCATTTTGAGGGAAAACTTCGGAGAACAATTCATCTCAAGAAATGGACCCGTAAGTTGGCCACCAAGATCATGCGATTTAACGCCTTTAGACTATTTTTTGTGGGGCTACGTCAAGTCTAAAGTCTACAGAAATAAGCCAGCAACTATTCCAGCTTTGGAAGACAACATTTCCGAAGAAATTCGGGCTATTCCGGCCGAAATGCTCGAAAAAGTTGCCCAAAATTGGACTTTCCGAATGGACCACCTAAGACGCAGCCGCGGTCAACATTTAAATGAAATTATCTTCAAAAAGTAAATGTCATGAACCAATCTAACGTTTCAAATAAAGAACCGATGAGATTTTGCAAATTTTATGCGTTTTTTTTTTTTAAAAAGTTATCAAGCTCTTAAAAAATCACCCTTTATTTATTGAAATTCTATATATAAATATTTTCATTAAATGTACAATAGAATTGCTTATACATATACGTGTAAATTACTGAATAAAATTGCATTGCTTATAGTTAGTGTGATCACAACAGCATGCGTCCACTATTCGACCACGTTTCTCCTCTAATTTGTTCTATTTAAGCACGCAAACTATTCAACTCAACTTGTCCCATAACATACATTCGTCCATTGGCTTCCAGCATATCGGTATTCCGTTCTCTATCCGCCGCTTTATGTGGCATGGCATAGCGTAATTTATCCCAGAATCTGGGATCTTCCCAATCTAAGTATGTGTTCATCTGCATATATGCCCTCAATTCCTTATCCACTAACTCGTTGTTCGTAATTTCACCGTATTTCACAAGAATTATGCGCGTACGGCCCTCATTTAACGAGCTCTGATGTGCTGTGCGAAACTCCATGCGCGCCCAATCCGATTCGATGAAGTGCTGCGACAGCACTATGATCGTACGACGCGACTGATCGATCGATTCGATAATCTGTTCCGGTATATAGGCTCCCGGCAGCCAATTACGCTCGTGTGTGCATATAAGAAATGGTGGATCTTCGCACTCTTCAAGGCGCGGCAGTAGCGTATGGTTGACGAAGTCAGCATCTTGATGAGCATATGATATGAAAGCATCGAATTTTTTATTTTTATCCAATTCGGATTCTTTTATACAACAAGTCAATATATTGTGAGCATGTAACCAGACTTTCACTTCCAAATTATATTTATAAAATAGTGCGATAAGCAGAAGTGAAATAATAATGACTAATGCTGTGGTTATGATACTTGCGGTCAAATACGGCGAACCTTCAACAGCTTGACACAAGCCGTCCACATTTGCTGTGAGCACTGTAACATTCTTTAGATTATGGCAGTCTAGCAGCTCAGCATCGGGTATCCGTAACCTTTGAGCGCGTATGGTGTACAACAAATGTTGCGCAGCACAATCACACATCCAATCATTTCCACTCAGATACAAAGACTGTAGTTTGTCACTGTCATTGAGAAGTCCGCGTAACAAGTCAGCGCTTAAAGTTTTTAGGCGATTACTACGTAGATCTAAAACCGTTAATTTGGCCGGCAATTGGAAGAGACTGACATTTGTGATTCTATTGTACGAGGCGTTGAGTTGCGTAACGTTGGCATAGCCGAAGATGGTGTTCGCGGGCAAAACGGTCAGCTGATTAACGCTAATATCGAGTATTGAACTCGTGCGATCAACTTGTTCGGGGCGTGGCAGCTGTTCGATAGCGTCGAGTTGTCTACCATTACAATTGATCGTCAGCCAATCGGATTGTGTGTAACAGTCGCAGTTTGTGGGACA
The DNA here is from genome assembly GCF_028554725.1 of Zeugodacus cucurbitae. Taxonomy (NCBI): domain Eukaryota; kingdom Metazoa; phylum Arthropoda; class Insecta; order Diptera; family Tephritidae; genus Zeugodacus; species Zeugodacus cucurbitae. Next base: position 16,899,720 of record NC_071671.1, read on the forward strand.
GAATATCGGTTGCCAATCGCACAACTCATCGCGTCGCATATGTGCGACATCCGTCAATAATTCGTTTGACGTCTTTTTACATTGTAAATCAGTAAAAATTACACGAGAATTAGCATTATAAATCCAAACGAATTTCCAATCGCACACGATGGGATTGCCAGATATTTTGATTTCGCTCACAAAATCGCCAGTTATAATTGGCATATTTAATGAACCGAATATTCTTTTGATGGAATTGTTCGTTAAGTTTATTCGAAAAGAACGTTTAATGCCACCTTTAATTAAGCGTTCCATATTAAACTCGCTCAAAAGATTGTGACTCAAATCGATAACAGTCACATTAGTCTTGTGGTTTCCTGTGTACATTTTAAGTTGCAACTCACTGTTGTAATCGAGATCTCGTTTCAATGCCAAAGGTATATCGTCATTGAAATTTGTTAATAATCTGTCCCAAAAAAATGTTTCCAATATGTTCTCACTTAAGTCTAACCAATGCAGATAATGCAACGGTTTTAGAGTTGCCATAAGATTTTCGGTTTGGTGCAAACGATTGCCATTCAGTTTCAACTGCCATAAAAAAGGTGTTTGTGCGAAAAGTTCAGGCGGTAGGTGTGTCAACAGATTATAGCTAAGATCCACTATTATTAGTTTAAGCTGTTTTGCAAATAGTTTCGGAGGCAATTCACTAATTTCATTAGTGCTCAAATTCAGGCAATTCAATTGAGGAAGTGATTCAAATAAATTTTCGTTTAACATTTGAACATTATTTTCGGCTAAATCAATTTGCCTGATCACGGAAGAGATGCCGAAGTAGTACAGATTTAAGTGCATTTTCAGTGGACTTTGGAACCTATACTTAAGCGTTAAAGGCAATAAACCAGATATATCAAAGTCAAAATTCTCTACGGCTTTAAAAATTGCTTCTAGATGAACAAACTTTTCAACGTGAAGTGGAAAATTTCCAGCATTAATTGACGATTTGGAGATTAGCGTTAGTTTATTAAGTTCATTCATCTCTATTAATGGTTGTTCTGTAATAGGTCCCATAAAGATTTCTTTGCATTTGTTCGTTTCGAAATAACTTGAGTCGTGTAGTAAACTAATATTTAATTTTGTTTCTTTTGGACAAACCACTATCCTTATCATCCCTTTTGAATCATAGTCCACATAAATCTCACCGAATTCATCTTTTATATTACAATGCATTTTATCCTCACATTTACAATCGATTCCTTCATACGAAGGGCACTGATCACGGTGACGCCATTGATCGATAAGAGCGGTAATGTTCGATTCGGCAGCGAGCACAAACACAACTTGGTTGTTTAAGATTAGACCACTTAGTATATAGGCGAGTATTAAATACATATTTAATAGTTTTACTTCGATTAAGTTTAAGATTTATTCTTTATCCACACTAAATAGACCTTGCGGTTCAACAACCGACCGAATACTAAATAATAGCTTGTGAAGTATAGGAGTTTAACTTATTTAAATAGTTTTCTAATTTCTTATCAACAAAAATATTTTTGAAAACCGCAAATACTCAAAGTACTCTGTATAATAGGCAAGCTAGTTGTTGATGTTTATATTATTTATTTATAAAAAATATATTTTCCACAATTAATTTCCTCTCACTTCTTTTGTAGGATGGAAATATTAAATAAATAGAGAGTATGGATCAACACCGGAATATATTTCTCTGCCTTTGGGCCTTTCAAGTATAAAATGTTCGATGAATTTTGAATTAAGTTCTCCATTACTCGTTAGATAAATATTTCTGTTGAATTCATGTCTAAGAAGCGACTAGGCAGATAATGCTGAAACTCCGAGCAAATTTTCGAGTGTAATTCTAAAACTTGACAACTGCAATGAAAATAAAAAGGTCAGTTCAACAAAGTATATGGATTCAGAATTCGGTCGACTTGAAGTCTAAGTTATAGGAAAGGAGCTTTCCTACACATAAAAACCTCAACAGCACGAAGTATTAGTACGAAATATGTAGACTTTCCTAAAACAGACTGGCAATGCCGAAACTGTCATGTTGAAAAAAGATTTCTATGAAATCCATCAGCGAAACTTAAACTTATCACATCTCCACATAAGTACTTGAACAGTTCGGTAAAACTCAGTATCTGTTCGTGGAAGCGCCAAAAAGTGATCATTTACGTTATGAATTTCTCACTAATTAAACATGAACCCATAACAGAGCCGCTTTTGTGTCTTGTTTGATACAAATCATTATAGAAACTGACATTCATACAAAAAAAAAATGTTATTTTGTTTTCGTACATGAAAAAAGTTACTGGATCCATAATGTTTTCGTTGAACTACAAAATAATTTTGATAATTTTCTTATAATTGAAAAAATGTAAATTCCGCATTATTTACGTGCATACAGGTCAGTCTCACCTCCATGTGTATAAACATATTTGTTTTTCAATTTGGAAATTTTCTAATTCAATTGTTTGCCAATCTGCTGAATTCGCTGCTCACACTCGAGCACACGAGACGCTCTACACTCATATGTTGCTAATATATATACATATATTTTCTGCTGCTCCGCATACAACCTGCCACCATCGTTATGTTATCGACGAATTTTTACCTTCCATATATTTTTCGTCGTTGTTGCTGTTTTTTTTTTTTTTTGCAAATAAGCGCTTAATAGGTTTTTGAACAAAATCCCATACATTCCGGTAGATTGCACATGTTATGCTGACCCCACACCCATCCACTCGATATCAATTGCCGTGTGTATGTACTGGTTATGTGCCACCGCATAGAAAGTGTTTCTGCAGCAATAAATTGATATTCTTGCTATTCTCCATCGACGTTTTTCTGGTCACTCTGACGATTTCCCGCTACTTTCCCGTTGTTTTAGCAGCTTAGCTCGAGAAATTTTTACCATCCAGCGGCAACTTCTACCCTTCGGAATTACTTGCAATAAGTGGTACGAGTTCTTATTTGTTCCTGGCATGTTTAGTATAGACTTTTAATTGAGTTTATTTTCCGCTTTTTACCCTTCGGAAATTGGCTTCGCTTTCCTTGCAGCGAGTGTAATTACTTCGATGTGTGCTTTCGTTTCCCGCCAGTTCGGCTCACCAGTGAAACACTAGTGAGTTCACTACCTACCGGTAACCACCACTGGTTACCCCCCATAATACCGGCAATGCAATTCACTCATGAATTTAACACGGCGATGTCATTGACGGTAACCAGTTGACACTACTCACTAGTGATTTCATCACCTATACTTCGCTAGCTACTTCACCACATAGCGCTGAATATATTTCATTAGTTACCTCACTACATATATTCCTTTTTCATTACCTACCTTTAATTCAGTGGATACCATAAATAAATAAGAAACACAATATATTAAATGGCAATAAATTTAAAATATTAATTTTTATTATAATTTTTTGTTTACAATTTTTATTTACCATTTGTATTGTACTCTTGAAAAGCGTCGGCCAATGAGATTATTTACCCATCCTATTAGTTTGGAAAGATTTTATCTGAAAAAAGAAGATTGTTATTAAACATTTGTGTTTATTAAAATTTAATTAAATTGCATAACTTACTCCACGCTGTTCTCCACTTCCTAATGAGAATTTCAATATGATTGCCATTTTTGACCTCTAACTATAAAGAAGTATATATATTTAAATCGTATTAATGAATTCACATATGTATAATATAGTATGAATATATATTATATTCACTAAGTTGTAATATTTTTTTTTTGCGCTTGCAAGCACTCTCAACTTAAACATGTACATAGGTATATGCATTGAGTTTTGTGCCAGAATGATCTAATTCTTACCTCGCAAAGACTTATTTCCTTTCCTACTGCTGCCACGCTTCTCGTCATTTTCACTTTTTTGTTACCACTATAAATAATTTATCCTTTTTTGTTTCTTAATTCTTTATTCACTTTTTTAATAATGAATACGTATATTAAAAAATCAAAACACACAACCGCGACGCGAAGTCAATTGAATAAATCACAAGACTGTTTGGTCGAAAAACTAAAGTTCCAAATTACACAGAAACCGCCGTTTTCTTATTTTTTTAATACAGTGAATCATGGTTTCAATGACCGATATGTAGTCAAAAACAATAATGACCAATAATTATTCGCAACTTGTACATACTGTACCGGTTGCTCTGCCGTTATTATTCTGCGTTATTTTTGCTAAGATCTCTCAAATGTGCATTCCCACCCTTATTTGTCGCTGATATTTTACTGAGAGTACTTATTGAGAACAACGTACTCTAGATCGCGCTCTCTTCTCTCTCAATCTCGATTATGTACTATTGCTTCTCTGCATTACCTTGTTGTCGTGAATTCTCTAGTTACTTGTAACATAAGAATTCACTAGTGCAATTCACAAATTCATACCGGCCGTACTGCAGGGTTTCTATTGACATATCATCGTTTGTCGGTTAATGAATTGGCTCTGTGTGTGTTTCTTAAATATTGATCTAACCTATGAAATTGAAACCGAAAATTTAAATTGAATATTTTTGATATATGCAGTCAATATGCACTTTGCCACACGAGTCGAGTAAGTTGAAGGAAGAACTAATAAAGAGTTATGTATAAATTAGAAGGTATATATTTAACTAGCAGATATATATATATTTGCATATTTTTTTTTTGGTTTCTACGTGAGTTTAGAAAACATATCTACTTAATTAATAAGCATCTTTAGAAAACAGTAATTTGTTTGAATTTCTTTTATCGGTAGAGGTCGCTATAAAAGCAATTTTCGTCATCCAGCAGAATTTCCAAGAGTTCCTCCTCCACTTGGTCAACAATTGTATTTCCCAATAGTTTTTCATGGATAAGATGCAATTTCGACTTTCTCAGTTTCTAGTTTTTGAAAGTAATTTGGACGTATGCATTTTCTAATACTATATGGCATTTTTAACTAGTGTAACCTATTTCATTGCTCAGATCTAATACTTCGATGAGCGAGAAAGATACTTCAAAAACGTGTCTGCCTTATTATTAAAGAAAAGAAAAAGCAGTGAGAGTTTCCGAGTTTTAAATCCATGGATACTGGGGTTATACTTTGAAAACCTCGTCAATATACATAGATGGTATTGAAACCAACAAAAATGGGATATCATATTAAAATTAAATTAGAATATTAGTTCCCTTTGAGTGAAATATGTAAAACTGAGTAGAAACAAGTAAGAAAAGACTAAGTTCGTGCGCAAACGAACATTTTTTTTTTTTATTCTCGCAATTTATTAATACAGTGTTTTTAAGATAACTCCCAAGTTGACCCATATATTCATCATATATAGTACATGAGGGCTGAGGTAATTTCTGAACCGATTTCACTATTAAGCCCATCGTATTTTTGAAAAACCTATAATTAGGTATGTGGGATCTAGGGGAAGTTATGAACCGATTTTAACCATTTTTGGTACAGAGACTATTTGCACTGAATTAAATTAAGATATCTGAGAGATTTACAGATATTTTCGGTGAAAAATTACCCGAAGGCAGTGAATTCTTCAAATTCGATATTCGGACATCAAAAAGTTATAGTCCGATTTCTAAATTTTTTTCACAAGTTAAGATCTGATACTGTAACATTGGTTCTATCTGCATTGGTTCGTTATGTACTATATATGTATATTATAAAGTGAAGGAATGAGATGGAATTCAAAATTGAGTTATGTGGGAAGTGGTCGTGGTTGTGAACCGATTTCACCCATTTTCCACACGTGTCATCAGGGTGTCAAGAAAATGCTGTATACCGAATTTCATTGAAATCGGTCGAGTAGTTCCTGGGATAAGGTATTTGACCCATAAGTGGGCGACGCCACGCCCATTTTCCATTTTGTAAAAAATCTGAGTACAGCTTCCTTCTGCCAGTTATAGCTTGCACAGGCGGACAGACGGACGGACAGACATTAAAATTTAAAATTTAAAAAATTTAGTTTAGGGTCCATAGTAACTCCTAAATCAACAAAGCTAAAAGCATCCGGATCACTTTGGTATATATAACTCTATATCTCACTCTTTTTGTTTTAGGAGTTAGTCCTTCCTTCTTTTGATGAATTTCAAATTAAACTCACTCTCTTAAACATTTGTGCAGATCGCCACACCTAAACAACTGAAATCATTTCTGTCTGCTCTCTCTCTGCAGACAAATTCTTGTCTAACCTCAATTAATACCTCAGCCATACTCTGCCTGCCGAAACCACTGCTGCAATCGATTTAATGGTACATATGAGGAGTACCAATGCCCACTTGTGTAACCGTTTGCTAATCCTGTAGCAAACACAAATATTACCATAATATTGACTAATAATTTCCGCCTAACTTCGTTGCAATCCTTGCCAAGCGCTATTGTTAGTCAGCCCACGATTGAGCGAACGCTGCTGGCTGTGCCGGGTTCGCAATTAATTGCTTTCTATGAAGTGATAATTTATTACAACACCAGCAAAATGGGTAGACCGAGTGGCAGCATTAACTCGCACTGAGTGCAACAAAAAAGCGGTTTCAAGCTGAGATGATTAACAACAACAACTGTAACATATTCAATTACAACAACAAACGATTGTACGAATTTAAGCTTGAAGTAAAAAATGAGCTAGCTGATTTGGTAGAATACTCCGGAAAAGGTTATAGAAGCATGTGTGAAAATAATCCCGTTAGGTTGAAAAAGGACACACGCCAACTTGCCTGCTGTTGGATGGGAAGGGTGATAGAGAAAATGTTGCAGGCAAATTGTATATGGCTTCAAAGCACATAGGGGCTTAGTATGCAGCGTTGTTAAGCAGCAGCAAGCGAAGAAGGTCAACAGCGCGGAGTCAAGCGGAAACCAATTGTTTAGAATTGTTATTTTCTTGCTCTCTTGGGTGAGTAAGAAAAGCGTGGGTATGTCAAGAGAAGTAAGTGGGTGTAAATGTTTGGTTATAAGATATGGTGTGGAAGAAAGGTTGGTCAAAAGCAACAAAGAGCGTTCAAGAGTATTCAAGTGCCGCCGGGTGACGAAGAGAAGGGGAAGCAAGGGGTATTAAATATGGAAGTGAGCGCTTATATATATTCGTACAACACTCCTGCACTCGTTTTCCTCAAACAAACTCGTTTCCATCACACATGAGTTTCGTTCGAAGCCCAGCTACCCGCCGCTCGCAGCAAATCTGATTAAGCGCTTAAGCAAAGTGCTGTGCAACACATACTTGCATGCATTTCCGTACGCCCACACAGCATTTGCCAGCATGTTTAATGCATTTTACGTCATATTTTCCAACCCTCTTAGCGCTGACCTGTGCATCGCTGGCGCTCTTCACCCCTGCTCAACAAACAGCTTGCCACACGAGCCAGCTCGGTATATATGTGGCACGCATTACTGCTGGCAGCCGTTATTATCTCACCAATTCCATCTCTGGCATATTTCGAAAATTTTCAAATTTCACTCGACTTTAGTCTGCTTTTCGGCGCATTACAACGCTTTAGTCGGCTTTGCCTCGGCGTCAATGTTACTGCCGGCCGCTGGTGGCCGTTCTGTGCCAACCCAACTAATATGCAATAAATTTTATCAACGCATTTAATCAGTTATAATTCCATGCAACATGCACATAACGGTGCAATTGTCTATGTATTAGTGTATATTTTTATTGCCATTTTGAAATTTCAGTCGGGTGGCGAGTGTGTTTGTGCACCGACCTTCTGAATAGTTGATTTCTATTATAAAATATTTTTTGTTTTGGCTAAGCTTTGTACTTTACTCTTGCATTTTATTATCGTAGAAGGGCATGAAATCGAAAATATGAATTTGTATGATATTTTTGACTGTCAGTTGTATTCATTTCGAATTTCGGAAATAAATTTTAACTTTCAGTAAAATTAGAGATTATATCAGTAGAGTTAAACTCTCTACTATCGTTCACAAATCTTAGCATTAGATTACATTCTTGTTTATTAACAGCTAATGCTATAAAATATTGTATATTACATTAGTGACTTCAAGATATCAACATTTATAAAACATTTTAAAGATAGTTAAAAGATAGTTAAGATCACCATAAGTCTATTTAGAATGTTTCGTTTCTATATACATATCTCAATAATATCATAAACTTGGTACAACCTGTTGTTAATGCAGAAATTCTGAAGAAAAATAAATTGCAGTCAAAATTTAACATGCCGTTAAAATGTAGACTTTTCAAAATACTTTTGTAATCTAAATTCCTTTAAAGGATAGTTCTTTGCTATGTTATCGGGTTAAAAATATTTTTGAAGAAGAACATTTTATACTCTCGCAATTTATTTCTTTCATTTTATTAAGATAACAATCAATTCGTCCGATATATTCGACATAAAGTCTACTAGTATAACGAAAAAGTCCTCCGGAAGTTTGAAAATCCATACATGAGGAATATATCCTTATATGGGGGCTAGACGAAGCATTAACCTTTTATCCCATTTTACGAACCTTTATATGAATAAAAATTATCCACAAGCACTGAGGTTCTCATGTTCGATATCTAAGTCCTTAAAAGTTATGGCTCGATTTCGATGTCACACTAGTTATGTTCCGAAATCTTCACCAGCGCTTAATTTATATATTGTAAAGTGAACGAATGAAATGGACTTCAAAATTGCGATATAAGGAAAGTAGGCGTGGCTGTAACGTATAAACGTATTTCCAAACTATACCATTGTGATGCCAATTATCCGTCGTTTAGTTTTGAAACTAACAAAGTACCATCAGAAGAACAAATTTATTATACTCTGTTCACCATGATGCGAGAGAACTTTTGCACGTATAAAATTCCAAACCTGCCCTTTACTGGATAGGGCAGCTCGCTTCTGTGGCACGGGATCATAGATATGGAAACCTCTGAATTCAAGAGAACCGTAAGGAGTTACTGCTCTGTTTATCAAGTTTACTTAGAAAAGGCTTAACTGAGATTGTATTTGAATGGAACATTGACTGCCTGAAGACGTTTTCAGTTCTTAATGGTAGTAACAATATCTATTGCTCATCCTGGAAGCCATTCTTGATATACCACCACTACGTAATCCAATTTGGGAGCGCAATCTCCGATTATTAATTCACTTCCGAGTGAAATTCAAGCAAATTCACATTCAATTCGATATTTGGTATAATTGGTGTACTAAATTTCGATTTTGCTTTTCAAATTCCACATTTTTTTTCAGTTTTCACTTCCACTCGGATTGCAGAACCTGCCTGTATATCTAATTATGGAACTTGTGGCCAGTTGATCTCAAACTGCAGAAAAAAAAGATTGCTCAGGTTCTGTCTGGACACAATATATAGATTACATGACTCGGACGTTAGACCAAGACGATCCTGTAATAAATAAAGGCAAATATGAAATGTGGAAAATGGCAGGAGTTACGCTGACTTTAAGACACTTTATAAAATGCCTTGCCTCTTTTTCATATGAAAAGCCCAGTTTCAGTAATGTTTCTAGAAAAACTCCTACAGAGAAAGTCTCCGAAATCTCGACATTTTGCATGTCTTTATGGCTGCCGTATTTAAAAGTCGACTGAATAAAATGGGTGAAAATTTAAGGCAGATGCTCTTAAACTATTCTGATGGTCATAATTAAAGTTGCGTAATTAAACTATTCTGATGGTCATAATTAAAGTTGCGTCGGTAGATAATGAATTTTGGAAATTTTCAAAATTCCATCAACAGCAAAGCAATTATTTAAAATCCATAGAATTTGACTTTTTACTGCCGATCAACGTACTTTCAAGTCACTCTCATGATTATGATTAACTGCATTGTTCTAATGTACAGTTAGATTTACGATGCAAAACACATTGTTAACCGAATGTCCTCACACACACACAGAGCATACCGAAGGGAATAGAATGAATTTATGACGCGTATTTAATGTGACAAAACGGAAATGAAATTTCGCAATAAAACATTGTGACGACGGCGTTAGTGGCGCTGATACGGAAATCCAGCGAGAATCCGCGCCAATGACAGATTTTCACAGATTTTGTAGTTTACTACAATGGCAGAGCGTATATAGTGCTATCAGTGTTTATTTGTATTAATAATTTTATGTTATTAACTCTGTGTGTGTGTGTGTGTATGTATGTGTTTATTTACTTTTGTACGCCAATATTTATGCACTCCGCATGTTTGGCGTACAGTTTCGTATTATTATTTATTTGATTTTGCGCCGTCATAATAATTTGTCATCAGACTGAAAGTTATTTGCGCCGAAAACCATGCAACAGCAATAGCCGGCCGGTTAGCCGTGGCAGTGCAATGAGCCAGCAAACTCAATGGGGTCATAAAAGTCTACACTGCTGTTGTTATTGTTAATCTTATTTTTGCTATTGGTATTGTTGTTGTTGTATTAGTGGCACTTGCGACAGGCGACTATATTGTTTTTTTATTTTATTTTTGCTTTTCCTTATACGAGTGGTCATTAAATTTATCATTTCTGCGACAGTTCCGCTATAATAATAATAATAATAAAATATTTTTACTATTTGTTGTTTGTTTGAGTTGTTGCCGCGTTACGCCCACGTACTTGGAGGAAATGCAAGTTTTCATACACAAAGTTTATTTAGTAGTTGGAGAGTACGAACGCATATTTATAGGCACTTTGTATTGCTGTAATGCATACTTTTTGCCGCAAAGTTATATGACTTGGGAAGAATTTTGTGATAATTAGGAATATCTTCTCTGACAGAGTTCCTTAACGAACTTAACTGACGCACCCTTATGTGAGCTGTGACTGATCTATTTTTTAACTATCTCTATCTATATATCTATATCTATATCTATATCTATATCTATATCTATATCTATATCTATATCTATATCTATATCTATATCTATATCTATATCTATATCTATATCTATATCTATATCTATATCTATATCTATATCTATATCTATATCTATATCTATATCTATATCTATATCTATATCTATATCTATATCTATATCTATCTATATCTATTTGAGAAATGTCCTATATCCTGTCAGTGAAAAACTATATTGGGGCTTCTCCAATAATTTTAGTTAAAACTTCTTCGAATTTAAACTATTAAATGTAACATTAATGGTATTTTATATATCCTGCGCTTCGCTACAGATATTTCTATATTTAATCCCCTACCCATGCTCCCAATGCAGCGTCGCCTGCGAGTTAACGAAAATATTAACTGCTACAATTTTACAACCATGTCACCGAATGATTTACGAGCGGCCAAACCAAGTGAGCGCAAATGAAAATTGTATACGGCGCACCAAAGGACATTCCTACCAATGCATGTGAGTGAGGTTGTGAGCGTACAAATGCACTTTAACGAGGCCAGAAGTGTGTGTGCGTGTGTCTATGTGACGTGTGCCGGAACATTTTGGTGTGTTTGTTGGTCACCACAAAACACAGGAAGCACGGAAATGAGCGCTTGTCGCCAATATGAATACGATGCCAGAGTGGAGGGGGGCCGAAGCGGATTCAAAGTGGAGCGCCGTTATAGCGTATAGAAAAAAAGTGTTGTTGGCGCAACAGCGCAAATGATCAGCAGTCACCAAAGTTGAAGCAAAAAAAAAGTGGTCCACTTGGTATGAGGCGACATGTACGGCAGCAACCAATGAAGATTGCAGGATGAAGGCTCTTATGAGTGGACAGTTATGTGCCGGCAGTTTGTTCGTGTGTGGTTTTTTTTTGTGTAACGTTCCAGCTTGTGGTCAACGAAAAACTTAGATCCGAACAGGCAAACTATGACAGCCACACATTGGTCGACGGCGGATAATAAAGGATAAACTTGTAAAATACTCGAAAAGTGGTAATAATCGGGAGAGGCGCTCTAACGGTAACGGGGAACATACGGAATGCCATATTGTATGCACCGACAACAGTTATGTGTGCTTAACGTTAGCGTCGCTGGCATTGTCCTCAAAACTAGACACGTGCCATGGATGCTGATTGTGCCAAACTCCTTTATTACTGTATACTCTCCTGTTATTATTGTTGTTGCCGCTTTCGAAACATTCAAGTTCAACGAAAGAGTTCGCGAGAAAAGTCCCTAAAAACGCTGAAAGAATGTGCGATGAAAGCATAACTAAATGACAAGACGGAAAAGAGGTGTGCGCAGTCGGGGTTTATAAGATGAAATTTCTACTAAATAAAGTGTAGAAGTTCACTGGGAAATAAAAACCGTGAAATTTGTTTTTTTTAATCTGCGTTGAACTTTGTAGGCTTAACTTCACCGCAGAGTTAATTAATTGTGGACAACTATAAGGCCAGACGCCGAGAGATTAGTGTGTACTTTATATGAAGTGGGTTTGCACAGACTTAACCACACTTTCAGGTAAATGGTGATAATATGTGAAATAATTAAAAGTGTAAAAAAGTAATATGCTACTTTTTAAGGATATATTTAATAAGGATCTCTAAATTAGGGCTTGAAATTTTTCTCAAGAAACCGAAAGATTTTCCGCCCTAGATTTTTTTCCGACCATTGGACGAGGCAATAAGAGTCTGTGCTAATGCATTAGTACTTCTGCCACATGTTTTGACGAAGTGTCTTCCAATTGTCATTTTCTCGCAACAAAGTTTCTAAAGAGAGTATAATAGTTTTGTTCACACAACTTGAGTAAAAATTAAGATATCTTGATGAGACTTGGTACACGTGTTACATGGCACCATAGAAAGGTTGTTTTCGAAAATGGACGAAATCGGACAATTGAAACGACCACAAAATGGCGAGAACCGAAAACTCATAAAGTGCCATAACTAATACATAAATAAAGCTATGGAAATAAAATTTGGTATGAAGGATATTGCTTTCATAGTGCAAAGAGCAAATGTGGATGTATTTTTTTTTGGGAAAGTGGGAGTGGTCCCGCCCCCTTCTAACTTTTTTGTACATATCTCATAAACTGTTAAAGCTATATCAAGGACACTTTCTAGAGTCGTTGCTTTTAGGTACTACCTTATACCATACAAAATTGAAGGGAATCGGATTATAACAACGCCCATCTCCCATACAAAGGTTATGTTGAAAACTACTAAATATGCTTCAATTCAGTAAGGAAAACCATTAGAACCCTTACATTACATTATAAAGAGGGTACAGAAGAGCTGCACTCAAAATGGTACATACAATTTTAAATGGGCGTGGTTCCGCCCACTTATGGGTCAAAAACCATATCTCCGAAACTACTCGACCAATTTCAATGAATTCGGTTTATAATATCTTCCTAGCTTCCCAATGATATGTTGAGAAAATAGTACAAATCGGATCACAACTACGCCTACTACCCATATACCAGAACTTTGAAGTCAACATGAATCGTTTACTTTACAATATATAAAGAAAGCACTAGTGAAGATATCGGAACAGAACTTTGCACAAATTCTGCGTTTATAGTGTGAGATCACCTTTCTAAAATCCGTCGAAATCAGATAATAAGATTTCAAGGCTCCATATATAAAATATGAGACCCCAGCGCTTCAAAAAAATTTTTTACCGAAAATATGGGTAAGTATCTCATATATTTTGAAGAAAGTCAAAGTGTATATTTTTCTTCCAATAATTTGTCTTCGTACTAAAAATTTGTGAAATCGGGTCATAACTTCTCCTAACTCCGATATACCTAATTTTAGGGTTTCCAACTTTCAAAGGACTTTATACCACGAATATGTGTCTAAAATTTTGGGTTATATTAATAAAATTAAATAAATAATTTGCGAGAGTATAAAATGTTCGGTTACACCCGAACTTAGCCATCCTTACTTGTTTTATTATGTTGATGTACAATATAAAGTGATGCCCGATATAATTTTCAGCTGTAAAGAGCTAAATAAAAATAAATAGATAATATTTTGAAGTTAACAACATTAATATCGAATGACAAATGAATAAATATTTTTTTTTAATGAAAATTCAATATACTTTTCGAACACACCTCGTATAATATATTTATATAAGCATTTTCATTATTTTAGTGGACTTTAAACCGAATATATGTATAACTATCCCAACAACAACTAGAGTGTTTGCGGTTTTCACAAACACTTTTCTTGATAAGAAATTAACGAACGATTTGAATAAGTTTAAATCCAATATTTCAAAACTCATTGTTTAGTATTTCGACAACTGTAAGTTGTTCTGAAAGGTCCATCTAGAGTGGAGGAAAAGGCAAACTAAACCTATTAAATTGTCTAATAGTAAACAATAACTTTGAGTTTGTGCTCGCTGCCGAATCGAAGTCTCCCGAACTTATCGATCAATCACATCACCGAGTAATTATTTGTGACTATGGAAAATCAATTAATTGTTTTACTGACGACGAACTCTGTGATATTTACATGAGCTTGGATTCAAAAGGCCGCGAAATGTTAGCGATTTGTCCAAAATATACAAAACTAAATATTACTTTGCTAAACGAGGCAAGTTATTTGAAAAAGAATCATTGCAAAGACATCAAAGCGGAACAAAGTTTAATAAGAATAACTATAAATGAATTGAATAAACTCACGTTGTTGCCCACCACCAGCTACAAATCGTTTAGATATTTCCATATTCGTATTAAACAAGTTCGTATTAAACAAGTTCTTCATCTACAACTAATTGCAACAACCGAAAGAGATATTTTCAAACCACCAGTTTATATTTCTCGTACAAAATTTCAACCGAAAACGCTTAAGATTCGCATACAAAGTCCAGTGAATAACCGCATAGTGTTGCTCAAATTGATGGAGGAAAATTTAATATACTTAAAGCAGATCAGGCAGTTTCACTTAGCCGAAAATAATTTGCAAAAGTTGCAGGAAAACCTCTTCGAACCATTTACTAAATTGAATTGACTGAATTTAAGTAGCAATGAAATTAAGGAATTGTCATCGAAACTATTTTCCCAACAACATAAACTTATAATACTGGATCTTAGTTATAATTTATTGGAACATCTCCCACCTGAACTCTTCACACAAAACCTTCTCCTATGGCAGCTGAAGCTGAACGGCAATCATTTGCACCAACCAGAAAATCTTATGGCAACTCTACAGCCGTTACATTACCTGCATTGGTTAGACTTAATTATTGGATTATTAACAAATATCGAACCCAATATACCTATGTCTTTAGAGCAATATATCCATTACAACAGTGAGTTGCAACTTAAAAATTACACAGGAAACCACAAGCTTAATGTGAAAGTAATTAGATTTGAGTCACAATCTTCTGTGCGATCTTAATATGGAGTCGTTTATTAAAGCTGGCATTAAAGGCGATTTTCTCCTTAACTTGGCAAACAATTATATTAAAAGTATAAACGCTTTAACAAATCTACCAAATCCAACTGACGATGTTGTGCGCAAAATCAAAATGGCTGACAATCCCGTCGTGTGCGATTGCAGCTTAGCGTGGATTTACAATACTAATTATCGCGCGCTTTTTACTGATTTACAGTGTAAAAAGACGTCAAATGATCTATTAACGGAAGTAGCCCTGATGCGACGCGACGAACTGTGCGCTTGGCAACCGATCTTCTGTCCCACAAACTGCGACTGTTACACACAACCCGATTGGCTGACCATCATTTGTAACGGTAGACAACTCGACGTTATCGAACAGTTGCCACGCCCCGAGCAAGTTAATCGCACGAGTTCAATACTCGATATTAGCGTTAATCAACTGACTGTTTTGCCCTCAAACGTCATCTTCGGCTATGCCAAAGTTACGCAACTCAACGCCTCATACAATAGAATCACAAACCTTAATCGCTTCCAACTGCCCGCCAATTTAACGGTTTTAGATCTACGTAGTAAGCGCCTAAAATCTTTAAATGCTGATTTGTTGCGCGCACTCGCAATGACAGCGAGAAACCACAGTTTTTGCATCTGAGTGACAACGCTTGGATGTGCGATTGTGCTGCGCAGCATTTGTTGTACACCGTCCGTGCACAACAGCGACGTATACCCGAATTCGAGCTGCTACATTGTGTTAATCTAGATAATGTTACACTGCTCACCGCAAATATGGACGACTTGTGCCAAGCTGTTGAACGTTCGCCGTATTTGACCGCAAGTATCATAACCACAGCATTAGTCATTATTATTTTTCCTCTACTTATCGCACTATTTTATAAATATAATTTGGAAGTGAAAGTCTGGCTACATGCTCACAATATATTGTCTTTTTGTATACGTGAATCCGAATTGGTTTAGAATAAAAATTCGATGCTTTCATATCGTATGCCCATCAAGATGCTGACTTCGTCAACCACACCCTATTTCCGCGCCTTGAACAGTGCGAAGATCCACCATTTCTCATATGCACACACGAACGTAATTGACTGCCGGGGGCCTATATACCGGAACAAATTATCGAATCCATCGATCAGTCGCGTCGTACGATCATAGTGCTGTCGCAGCACTTCATCGAATCGGATTGGACGCGCATGGAGTTTCGTACAGCGTATCAGAGCTCGTTGAATGAGGGCCGTACGCGCATAATTCTTGTGAATTACGGTGAAATTACGAATAACGAGTTATTGGATAAGGAATTGAGGGCATATATGCCGATGAACTTGGATTGGGAAGATCCCAGATTCTGGGATAAATTACGCTATGCCATGCCACATAAAGGGGTGGGTAGAGCACGGAATATCGATATGCTGGATGTCAATGGATGAATGTATGTAATGGGATAAGTTGAGTTGAATGGTTTGCGTGCCAATTAATTGACGAAATATTTGGTGTTGTAGATGCTTAAAATAATACTCCCCTTCATCTGTGAAACAGAAAGTATAAATAATTAATTGTTTCAACCTTGTTGTACTATTTTCAACTACCACACTAACAACATCTGCACTTACTACAAAAAGGAAAAAAATGTAGTCAAAGCGTGGGCTCTTGGAGTGCATTATCTATAAACAATACATCGTATTCAAGTAATGTATATAATCAATTCTATTGTATTATTAACAAATAAAATATATATTATTTAAATAAATATTGGAGTAAACAAATAAGACATTTTTGAGGTATGTTACATATATACAGTATGAAGACTACCGGAATATTGGGGTAATAGCACACGGGCGTATAAAATTTTATCTTACTGATATTTACAGTCAAAGGCATTTGGGTTCTTATATTCAGAACTTGAATTTCCTAATCAAAACTCGCAAAGATTGGAGTGATATTAGTCCCTGTATAGATATACAAATAAACAATTTACTTGCATTAGTTTTTCTAGTTTATTTTACTAATTATTTATTGCCTCCATTATTTGCTGTAAAAGCTCCGAATACAAAAACACACCGAAAATTGCCACAATCAAAGCACTTTTAATTTATGAAAAGCAAATTAGAGGCACAAACAGGCCTTTGTAGCGCTCACAAAGCAACTATAATAACAAGAAAATTGCAAAGAAAAAGCCAAAGAGTAAAAGGCAAACGTTAATCGTACGAAAATTAAGCATAGAAAAGGCAAATTACAAACGTTTAATAACAAATAAGCAATATGAGCACAAAATACTATAAAAATCGCTTGAAAACAAAGCGCATCGACGAACCAAAATCAACCAAACCACAAAAACCAACAATAAACATGCAAATATATGCAGCTATACAATAAAGCAGTTAGCACAAAAGCAAAAATTAGCAACAAAAACAATTGAACCCGAGCTAGCAACGTCCGAAGAATGAGTCGAGGCAGTCGCAGTGTACAAAGCTTTGTGGTAATAGCTACAACTTTGCGAAACACCTTCTCCCATATTCGCACAAACTTCTTTGTTTCCTTTTTTTGTTTCTGCTGTCTTCTTTACTTTATGTTTCATTTGCTTTTTGACATGAATTTTCGGCCGTAAAATTGGTGCCAAGCAGGCCGGCTCAGTGCTGAGCTATTAAGAATTGGTGCTAGTACCAGCATTCATTTAGGCGCATTTAAGTTGGTATTTTAGACTTTTATGAGGTGGCATCTCATAAGGAAATTTATTATTGTTGTTTATACGATTTTGTGTTGACAGTTTGGGTAGGTGAAAATTTCCATATGCATATATGTTTTTGTTTTTATAAAGAATTGATTGAGGAAGCCATAGTTGGTGGGTGTATTTGGATTGTGGCAGTATGAATCTTCTATTGCGCTAGCAGTTTGTGGTGAGTCATGCATGCTAACTTGGCATGATATGACTAATGCGGTACACAAAATATGAAAGCGCCGTTTTACTATTTAATCGACACGCATATATTTTATATTATTAAACTCTCAAGTTGTGGTTTCGATTTTTAAGGTAGAGAAAAAACTTTGGCGTAGCATTCCAACATATTGAATCACCGTATACCATCATCTATTGCAACCGCGGCACTTCTTGTTGGTGAACGAAAATTTATTTTAACTTAGTCTTATGGCTTTATTTTCTTCTTCTTCTTCTTGACTGGCGTAGACATCGCTTACGCGATTATAGACGAGTCCACAATAGCGCGCCACGCATCAGTCCTTGTGGCAGTTTGGCGCCAATTGGTAACACCAAGTGAAGCTAGGTACTTCTTCATCTGGTCCTTCCATCGGCGGGTACTGCATCGAACACTTTCAGGACTGGAGTGTTTTCGTCTATTCGGACAATATGACCTAATCAGCGTAGCCGCTGTCTTTTTTCGCTGAATTATGTCTATGTCGTCGAATAACACATACAGCGCATCATTCCATCGTTTGCGGTATTCGCTGTTGCCAATGTTTAAGGGACCGCAAGACCTTTCTATCGAAAACACCTAGTGCCGCCTCATTGGATGATGACATCGTCCACGCTTCTGCACCATAAAGTAAGACGGGAATTCGAGGCTGACATTGTTATTGCTGTTAATGCTGGTTTCCAGATAAACAAAATTATCTACGACTTCAAAGTTATGACTGTCAACAGTAACGTGGTAGCCAAGACGCGAATGCGCTGACTGTTTGTTTGAAGACAAGACATATTTCGTCTTGTCTTCATTCACCAAAAGACCCATACGCTTCGCCTCCTTATCAAGTCTGGAAAAAGTAGAACAAACGGCGCGGGTGTTGCTTCCGACGATATCATTATCCTGACGGAAGTTTTGATGTTGCTCAACGTCAGCTTACACAGCCGTATTAGATTTACGTGGTTCTTTGAGATATAAACGCAACTTTTTCAGCGAGACAACAAACACACTAAGGTCTAACGTTTGAAGATATGAAGCTTAAAAATCATAGACTAGACTGAAGAATGATAACGACTTTATTGATTTATAAACGGCATTATACACCTGGAGGACTTTTTTTTATAAGAAATTAGGTGCTTACAGCTCGCTTTGTTAAAATCTTATTAGGAATAAGGTATATAGATATTTTTATGAATATTTCTATAAATCTTAAGAAACAAATTTAAAAAACTGTGTTCCGTTGAAGGCATTATAGTTACCTGAAGAGTCTGAAACATACCTAACAAGAACCGTCCAATTCATTATACCTCAGTTAATGACTATAAAGTCTAGGAAGATCTTCTAGCATTTAGTCACTTTATGATCACATTTTTATATATTTATTAGTGGATATAAATCAAACTGGAACTGGAAGTAAGGCTTCAAAGTGACCTTGTTGTCGGCAGTGATTACTGCTTTCAGCTGAAACTCCAACTCTTAAGAATTCTCAAGTTACCTTAGCTCTTAATTTATCATAACTTTACCTCTTGGAGTCTAATATTATGCTTATAAAAGCCACTATGTACTACGGAACCGTTAGTTGGTTCTCGGCACCCAAATTTGCTTCCATTCCAGAACTGTCACTTCACAAAAATATTGGAAAAAGGTTTTATGTAGGAAGAAAGAAATTTGAAACATCAAGATATCCATCACTCAAACACTTTCAAACATAATTGACAGAGATCTGTATTTTAAGACCACATTCACTTGCTTTTTGCCTTCATATAAATCTGTGTTTGTAATATTCTTTTCAAATGATATTAATTTGATATAAATTTTTGTACACCAACTTAACGGCAATTAATAGTCCATAGCATACAACACAGAGAGTTTTAAAGTTATCTTGATTATGGTAAATACGCTGAAATATTGTTTTTATTGCTAGCAAAGGTCAACATTTGTGGTGTGAGAGTGTAAGAGAGAGAGAGAGAGAGAGAGTAATGATATGAGCATACTAAGAAAGTAAAACGAAATTATGCGAGTTATCGCTTAGCAATAACATACAAATTCTATACAAAACCGACTTGAGCACTTCATAAGAAATGAAATGAGCATGTCTTGCAAAGAGGAAAGAGAGTAAAGGAGTTCAATAACTACACACAACTACACACTAATGCCAAGCGTACAATTCAGCATAGAATAGCTGCCAAAACAGCTGAGTGAGCATAGACAACACAACTAACGGTATAAGACAGCTGTTAGAAAAGGTCGTAACCAAGAAAATGTAACCACCGCAAAAATTACAAAAAAAAATACTGGCTTTTTAAGCAAGTTGTTAGCACAAACACTCTTACAACTTGTATAAATAGTTTTTGTTGCTTGTAGATTTTGTTTTGTTGGTGTAGCATTAGCATTACTACTCACCAACATACTTTATGCCGTTTTAATTTATTTTCGCTTTAATTTGTTGTTGTTGCCATTTATATTCGCTTCGAATGACTTATGTGCCGGCACACGCGTGATTTTATGCCTCTGTCCATGGGTTTCCTCTGTACAACGCCGCAAGGTATGCTTTAAAAATAGTAAAACTGTACAAGAAACCAGCCCTTTCTCATTGTTGTTGTTGCTTAAGTGCTCATGTTGTTATACTTTTACCGCTATTGGTTTAACAATTCATTCTTCCTTCGTTTGCTTTGCTCGTTTTGGATTTTTTGTATGGTCTTCGTGTTTTTGTTGCAAAGTTTTTTGTTGCAACTCTGGCGCCACTTGAGCTATGAAAAGTGTCCCGCCACTGTGGCGCCTAAAATATCGATTAGCGCATGCGCAACGCGACCGTAGTGGCAAACATCGCGAAGCACATGATTTCGTAGATAGTAGTTGTTGTATTTCGTGTTGTTGTTGTTAAACAGCAGTTAAAACAGCTGAGTAGTGGTTTCAGCTGGAAAAAATGCCAACTATGAAAGACAAGCAACGGCTTGCAAGAGTGAGAGTTGCAAAATTGAAAGAGAGTGCGGGAAGTGTGGGACTAAGCATATGACGTTTGTAGTTATTGTAGAAAAAAACACTTTTAGTGAAAGGTTAACAATAAGGATGGCATTCGCGATGACGCAGAACATTACAGTGGAAGAGAATTGATCGAAATTGAAGCAGAAAATCTAACCGCGAGATTTCGGAAAAAAGTTTTAGATTTTAATATATCAAACACAAATCTCGAGTATTGCTGATGTAGAATATTTTAGGCGCATTCAGTTTATCCAAAATGTGTTGTTTCTGCGGCGACCTAAAATCATTACCAAAGTTTTTTTTACGGAATAAAGTCAAGTTCGAGTTCGTTCCAATTACTTACTCACTTATTGACTTTAGTTAGAGCTTCACACGAAATGATACTCTGCGGATCAAATAAGTCAGCACCCCACAGTAGTACCATTTCACTAGTGTGTAGAGTAACAGGGTTTGGTAATATAGCAATGCAGTTCTCCATCTAAATTTGTTCTCAAATGCTTACGAAAAGTGTTATAGGCTTTTGACGTCTTGAGTAGTACCTCTAGACCTCTAATATATTGAACTGTTACCAAAGGTATGTATTTTCTATTGCAGAGCGAATGAGACTTTGCAAGTGAGTACACTGATGAACTCTAAAGTAAGTCCATGTTCCAAAACTTGTATTCCAAAATTGAGTGGTCGAACAACTTGGGACGACAAACCATGAGTCTTGTCAAGCTCACGAGCACGTTACTTGAACTTAGGGGTTTGATACCTCATTACGGATGACACTTCTTCAATAAATGTACTGCTCGGACTCATAATATTAACTTTCGAAGTGCTGCAGTGTAATTGTAAGTCATTAGAAAAGAAGTATTTTGATACTAATACCTTATATATTATTAATATACCCACTTCATACTGAAACCCCGGAATCGAGTCTTATGACTTCATATATATGAAATGAAACTACGCGCTGTATTGAAAATTGTATTTCTAATTCTTACCACAAACCCCGACAAAAAAACACAAATTCGCAGCTTATTGAGCGCTGTTCTATGGAAATGACCACAACCATTGCTGTTCGCTGTTTTCGACATCACAACATTCCATACTACCCACAGTTTCCATTGTTGGCAAGTGAATACACTTCAACCCCTACTCCCCACTTACCCACCAACAATCTTACTGGCGACTACCGTGTGTTCCTCGCACCGCTTCGCATGTTCAAATTGCGGGCTTCTAACATAAATTCATTGATTTCACTATCCCTTGTTTTTGGCTCATGTCACATGTGGATGTACCGTGCCACACAGTGGTGCGAATGACACATACACAAGCACTGACACACACTGACCTGGCAATTTGTACTTTGTTAAGTGAATTTGCACTGCTGCTCATATTTGCTTTAGTTTATTTGATTATTTTATTTTTAGAACATTTTTATTGTTGTTGTATAGCGCTGACTGCGAAATAGTTGTTGCCACACAAACACGCAATATACTGTCCAAAAACCAACAACAACTCGACAGTATTTTATTTGTTCTAATGTGAAAAAAGCTACTTTTACTCTTACAAGCTCATACAAGCCAAAAACAATCAGAATTTTTTTTAAATAAAAACAGCAACAACAAACTTTGAATTTAGTACATAGGTACTCTCCTTTGGTATAGACATCCATTGCAGTACAACGAAAAAGTCATGCATGCCAAGTGAAGCCATAATTTTTAGGCCAATGTAGCAAAAATCTCATGCAAAATTCACGAGTATGAATTTGGTTGTTGCCCTGCGCTGCATGAGAGCTCAGACTGATTTTAGCACATGGAAACTCGGCTTTGGCTTGGCTAGTGAATCGCCTGCAGTTATGACTGCTACAAGTCACTTTTTTCATAGTTTCTTCTTGCTTTTCTACCTTTTTATTGCCAAAATTTATGGTGGCATCGAATTTCACTGGAAATTCGCACAAATTTGTGTGAATTAAGACACCCATTGGACCTATTTGCTGTGCCGAAATTTATGAGTTTTTATTGAATTTGGTTTCGTGGGTGTAGAAATTTAAAGAATTCAGTTGAAATACGAATTAATGAAGCTGATGGAAATGTTATATAGCAGTAAGATTTTGGTCAAAACTCCTTTAGTTCTTGCAGTGAACTAACTTTCAGGAACTGAATGGTCTCATTACTTTCTTAAAAACATAGATCTGTGTGTCAGAGAAAACCTAAGATAGGCATTCATTACTGGATAATATTCGCTGAATAGACCACGTCCAGCGCTCAGTGAAGAAAAATAGCAGCCGTAGCTGAGAGTGTACATGAAGGCCGTGAGCTGATTGGTCGCCGTTCACAGCAACTCGGACTGACGTATTGAACGACTTATCGCATTTTACGTCGAGATCTTAAATGGAAAGCGTACAAAATACAGAATGTGCAAGAACTGACACAGCTTGTACTTCTCAAGCGACATCGCTCTCTTAGTCTGGAAGATTTCTAAGAAGATACGACGTTTTTACGCCAATTTCTGTTCACCGATGAGACCCATATCTGGCTCAATGTGTATGCAAACGAGCAAAATTTCCTCATTTGGGACGAAGAGCATTCATTCGAAGAGCTGTCATTTCATCCAGAAAAACGTTTTTTTTGTGATTTATGGGCCGGTGGAATCATCGGTCCGATCGATTAGCCACCAAAATCGTGTGATATCAGGCTGTTGGATCTTTTCCAGTGGAGATATGTATAGTCTGAAGTCTATCCGGACAATCCCGTTTCGTTTCAGGCAAAACATCATGCGTGTCATTCGTCGGTTACAAAAATTGTATTCAACGGATGGACAGACTTTTAGTTCTCTCGATTCTCTCTATTGTATACCTATGATGGATATTCCTAAATATTGTACAATGGCAGTTTTTGACTTCCACCCTAAAAATCATGCCCACATTGGGACTTACATTCCTTATATGTGGGAAGTTATGTTGATTTCCTATGCCTCTCTGTAGGTCTCTAATTCCATTGATAACTGACTAAATTTAGTATTATTAGAACTTGATAAAACCATATTCTTTAGTACTCTAAGAAGTATGGAGTAGATGAGGGGGTTGGAATTACGGTCACGGCCACGGCCACAAATGGTGTTTACCATTAAATTTTAATTATAGAAACGTCAAATTCAACCACGAGAGTGATTCAATGGCCCTTCAGAGAAATCTGTTAAATAGCCTACTTTAAGGGAGCATTCTATATCGAATATTATTTGAAAATAGGCGAAATAGTATTACATCCACCATTTCTCCTCGCTTTTGAAAAACCTAATACCTGCTTTAATGTTCCAATAGAATGGTATTAACGCTAAATGAATTTATATAAAATTAGTTAACATTGGTCCACTTTTAACCCTACCCCCTTATTAGGATATACCCGATTTCGAGCAACCTTAAGCAGTATAAAATAATGCAACTTATCTTAATTATATTAATTTAAAAGATTTCGCTTATAATTTCCAGTTCAAAATATTTTTTATTTTTATTTCAAAACAAAATCATAATGCTTTAATATTTTGTAGAAAGTGTCATTCTGAATACATCAAAAACCCCAAATAATGGTCATACACCGAAACTACAGTCACATAACCTCGCTACTGCTACTCTTCCATTTATATTCCCACTCAAATCTGACTATGCTGCCGCACGAACGCGACAATTCATATTATTTTGATGAATGTTCTGAATTTAATTGACGAATGAGTTTTTAAGCTGTGCCAGCAAAGTGCGATGAAAAACAAAAGAAACTGAAGAGGGTGATGCAGAAACAAAAGCAAATATTCTGCAACCACTGTGGAAAAACCAAAAATAAAATCACAATAACAAAATTTACAAAAATATAGTAAATAATTGTGAAGTGAGTGAGTGCAATCAGCCGAAACATATTTGGATACAGAGCTCTCTCTCCCCCTCTGTCTCTTTCAGTTATTTTATTCTTTACTTTTTATTATTATTATTATTGTTTTTTTTTAATTTGTATTTTTTGTTAATATTTTTAGTTTTTTTTTTGCCATGTGTACACTTTGTCGCCAGTTGTTTGACTGACTGGCTACTGGACTGACATCAATATGCCGGTTATAAATTTTTAGTAGTCACGTGAGTGATGAGTGACATGTGAGGATTTATGTTCGGCACTCACGTGTGGGCGCTGTCGATGGCAGTAGGGTGGTGATAGGTTACAGGGAATGGAACAGTTTGAATGTATAGGTGCTTAAAGGTGTCTTTCGTATGCGAAATGTTTAATAAACGATTCGATGTAGAAGTAATAAATTAAAAAAAAAATTAAATTTTAAAAATAAAAAATTTTGGAACTTCAAACCAAAAAATTTACTAATCAGCTTTTTTCAACAAACTGTCTACAAAACTCATAGAAATCATTCTTCACTCAATGGAAATCCAAATCAAATTATCAAAAATCCTTATTTAAATACGATTCTTTAAAACCATATTTATTTAAATTTTTCTCAAACGATATAAGGAAAGCTTTAAGCTCCGAATAGAACCACAGTCACTTGGCTTGGAATACTCACCACTAATACTCATACACCAAAGGGTTTCAATTTCCTACACAAATATATATAAACATTCATTCCTATACTATTTATTGGCCTCAAAAGCTTTCTAGTCCAAAACAGTAATTGTGGAAGCTATTTTAAGAACTTAGCGGCGTCAAAAACTATAAAAGAAATATGTTATCGTAGAAGGAGTATGTATGTATATTATTGGCGTTCAACCGTTTAGCCGGTTATAGCCAAATCGATGAGAGCGCGCCACTCTTCCCTTTCCTTCGCAGTTCGGCGCCAGTTGGAGATTCCAAGTGTAACCAGGTCGCTCTCCACCTGGCCCTGGTACTGCATCGAACACTTTCAGGGCTGGAGTGTTTTCATCCATTCGGACAACATGACCTAGCCAGCGTAGCCGCTGTCTTTTTTCTTGGGTCATTTTATGATCTGTTTTCTGATTTCAAAGGCTACAAATAATGTTTGGCTTACATCTTCTAATTAGATCCCACAAAGTGTGCCAATTACCGTGGGATAAGCCTCCTAAATATCGCCTATAAGGTTCTATCGAGCGTACTGTGTGAAAGACTTAAGTCCACCGTCAACAAACTGATTGGACCTTATCAGTGTGGCTTTAGACCTGGAAAGTCCACTATGGACCAGATATTCACCATGCGCCAAATCTTGGAGACGAGCTGCAGAGCTAAATAGAGAAGGTACAATCTTCTACAAGAGTGTACAGCTACTGGCGTACGCCGATGATATCGATATCATTGGAAACAACACCCGCGTCGTTAGTTCTGCTTTTTCCAGACTGGATAAGGAAGCGAAGCATATGGGTCCGGTGGTGAACGAGGACAAGACGAAATATCTCCTGTCATCAAACAAACAGTCGGCGCACTCGCGTCTTGGCTCCCACATCACTGTTGACAATCATAACTTCGAAGTTGTAGATAATTTCGTATACCTGGGAACCAGTATCAACAACACCAACAATGTCAGCCTCGAAATCCAGCGCAAAATCACTCTTGCTAACAGGTGCTACTTTGGACTAAGTAGGCAATTGAACAGTAAAGTCCTCTCTCGACGAACCAAAATCAAACTCTACAAGTCGCTTATCATTCCCGTCCTGCTTTACGGTGCAGAAGCTTGGACGATGTCAACATCAGATGAGACGACACTAGGAGTTTTCGAGAGCAAAATTTTGCGCAAGATTTATGGTCCTTAGAACATTGGCAACGGCGAATACCGCAGACGATAGAACGATGAGCTATACGAGTTATACGACGACATTGACATAGTTCAGCGAATAAAAAGACAGCGGCTACGCTGGCTAGGTGATGTTGTCCGAATGGACGAAAACACTCCACCTCTGAAAGAGTTGGATGCAGTAACCGCCGGAGGAAGCCGTGGAAGGGGAAGGCCCCCACTCCGTTGGAGGGACCAGGTGGAGAGCGACCTGGTTCCGCTTGGAATCTCCAATTGGCGCCGAACTGCGAAGGAAAGAGAGGAGTGGCGCGCTCTCATCGATTCGGCTATAACTGGCTAAACGGTTGAACGGCAATAACATACATACATACATCTTCTAAAGGTTCTTTAACTAGCATAAACCAAACAACTGAGCTGTCGGTTCAAAAGAATATCATAAACTCTCTTAATTAGACTTATCACAACCTTTTGATTTTCTTTAGTCACAAACTTTAGACTATTTCTCCATTTATCTCACAATCGAAACAATTAGAAACCAACAAATAAATCAAAAGAATAATTGAACCCATAATTTTGTAACATGTTCACAGCAAATTATTAGTTTTCTCGCTGAAATCAACAGCTATAAATTTCGCCAACCGCAATTCACAGCCATGGCGCCAACATTTCAAAATTACTTACAACAAAAAACAAAGAGAATCCGAAAAAATCAGAGCCACACATAGGCATACTAAAGCAAATATACACAAAAACTATTCCAGTATAATTGCTTTAGCCTATAAATTAGCATACTTTGCGGCGCCAGTGCTAACAGCAACTGAAAAAAAAACAATAATAGCAAACAGCAAGCCAGCCGCCAGCAAATCAGTCGGTGCCGCACATTTATTAAGCGCACGCATGCCATTAATGCCACAAAAAGCCTGCTGCCGCCTTTTTTCACCAAGCATTTGCTTTACATGAAGCCACAACGCCAAAAAGTATGCAAAGCCAAAAAAAATATAATTTATATGCACATGTGGTGCCAACAGTACACAGCGTAGTCGCAGCGAAAGAGAGAGCAAGCGCGTATTTCATATTAATGATTTATGAAAACAATTCAATCAAAATGAACAGCCCAAAAGTATGCAATGAAAAAATTTACACCTTTTAAAACGACGCAGTGCAGCCGGGCAATATGCAATGGTGACAGCCAGTTGTTGTTGTTGGCGGAATTCGATTTAAATTTATGCTTATTGCCAAAGCAGTGCTTGTTGTTGCTTACATATGTATATATATTTGTTGTTGGGTTTTACTCGAATACTTGCTGTTGTTGGTATTGTAAGCGACGCCTGCCTGCACTCATGCCGCGCTCAGCTGACAATCCACGCAATTATCGCTGTTTATTGGCTGTATTCGTGTGTGCCCACTCGCTGCGTCGCCATGCAACCGCGCCCAAATGTATGCTTCAACATTGATTTATGCCTCGGGGATGCAGCAGTTGCTTTTTATGTGTAATGTCGCTTTTTGGTATTGCGGCTGTGTTGTGGCTATATTTACAAGCCGATTCTTGTAGTAATATATAATGAGTGTATTGGCATTGGTTTTGTTGTTGTAGGCTGTATTGTTTCATTTAATATTGACATTTGTATTATGTGCTGGCAAACTAGTTGAAATTAAATATAAAACACATTTTGAGAGCTGCTAGAAGAATTTTTACGTCCAGAAATCTATATGGGACCCTCAGTTAACATCGTTATGATACAAGGTAATGGGACCCAATGTTTGGAGTGCCAGCAAGATTAAATCCTTATCAAAGGCAACACATTCACACTATTTTTGAAACTCTTCGACAGGTTGTTCACGTTCAAAAGACTTCCTAGGTGTTGACTTTATCCCTGTCACAGCAATGCCTGTTCGTTTGGACCGCTTTCAAATGTTAGTTGAGGGCACAGTAGAGTTGCAACCTTTGACTCACTCGCATACAATTACCGTTAGTCTAAATAACAAGCAAATAACGCACAACGCCTAAAAGTATGCTTTAAATAATGCCCCGACAAGTTTTTCTCATCAACTGTTGAATTCAAAGCTTTACAATTCACCACCCACCAGGCCAACACCCAACCGATAAATGTGTTTTCACTTTACTTTTGTGACTTTTTTCGCTTTCGCATTTAAGTTTAACCGCCGCAAACTGTTGCAACCACATGTTGTGCAACATTAACTACACTTTCAAATGCCAGCTACATACTTTTATTATTGTTGTTGTTGTTTGCTAGCATCACTGTTCATTGGCCTCGCGTACGCCAGCAATGCGTCCAAACAATTTTAAACATTTCGCTTAAAATAAAAACAAAAATGAACAGCATTCAGTGCCGCCCATTGTTGCCGCCTGCCATGTTGTTAGTGGAAGTTGTTGTAGGTGGCAGCGGTGTTGTCGCTGGGCATGTTATTGCGGTTATGTTTCGCTTTTATGATTATTATTATCGTCAACGCATTGTTGTTGTTGTTGCTGTTGTTGCTGTTGTCACTTATGTCGCTACACAAGTGCCCCAAAATGGCTGTGCGGGTGTGACCTTTGTTGCAAACATTTGTTGCTGTGTTAATTTCTAAATGTTGCAAATGAGGTAAGTGGTAGTGAAGGGGGGAAAGAAGTGTAAACGCAGTTTAGCTGTGTCTGTCCTGTTGTCACAATTGAAGGGGTTAAATGCCCCTAGCATTGACTGTTATGTAGCCAATGTTTACAGTAATGTGTTGCAAGAAGAAAAAATATTTTTTTTTTTTATTTTTTTTTTGTTGCAACTGATTTTATTTGTGCGCTCTTTGCGGTCATTTAATGTAATTTTCTTTTTTTCTTACACAAACGCCTGCATTTATACTTCTTGTTTGCCACAAACTCCCTTTAAAAATAGTTTTCACCACGCTCTTTTCACCTCCACCTTTTCTTCGCTTACATTAACAGCTCCCCGTCAGTCATAATAGCCACATTATTTCATGCTGTTTGTTTATATTAGTTGCATTTCACAAATGTCATTGCATACTTTTAGGTGCAGCATCTCGTTTTTTTTTTGTTTTTCTTTCATTCAGCACGCTTTCAAACTTTTTTCCTTTTTTGCTCTGCCCTAAGCAATATTGTACGTTTTTTATTATTGTTGTTCTTCTTAAGTGTTGCCACAATAATTAAAAAGAAAAACTAACGATAACATTAAATTCAACCATAAGTTTAATGTGTCCGCCGTCCGGCACTTACAAGCAAGACAAGTCTGTCATTACATTTTATTGACATGCATTTCCACTTTGGTTCAATGTTCGCAAGACGTTGTTCAATTACCTACTCCACCCTCTTTTGCAAAGAAAAACAACACCAAAAAGGGTTACAAATGCTTTCCACTATTCCAATTGTGTTCGGAATGACACAGTTATCGTGTTCATACAAGGGTTAAATGCTTTTTCGTTTAGTGCACTCTTAGCATATTTAACTCAAATACATTTTAACATTCTCAACCATTGGCGAAATAAACTTTTTAAAAACAAAAAATCGTCGTTAACTAAAGATAGCTCAATTCTGTGCGATAGCTTTAGAAGACTCAGTTGCTTTTCTTGGAAGATCTAGATCTCCAATATCAATAAGAACTCACTAACTAGTCTCATTAACAAATTCATCGGATAGTTAAAGTTCGCGTCCTTCCACTGTACAAGAAGTCCCAGTAGTCCTTAGTAATTACTTTCATATTTAACGTCTTACAACCCAAATTTTTCTTTAAACCGTTTCATGTCGACATAAGTCTATGAAGTTAGAGTGAAGTGGTACCTTCATCTACTATCTTTCATTTCTATCATGATTTTGACGATGATACTCAATAGATATGTTCTATTGAGGTCCCAGGAAATACGAAAAAGAAAGTTTAAGCTGCTTCTTGGAAACTAGGGTTTATCTTCAAGCTAGATGAGCTCTCGTTATGTTGAGAAACCAAGGTAGCATAAAATTCATTAGACTAAACCTCAAGTTCGCAGAAAGCAGCGAAAGCCCACACAAATAACTGCTCATTTCCGGGCTATTTGATATACTACATCCCCCTTGAATCTCTTGAACACTGAATTACGAAAAGATGTTTTAGTGAACGTTTCCTAAAATAGGTTTTCTCTCCATGCACATAATCTTTGGTCATAGGTCATCGAAGTGGTCCAAAGAGATCGTAGTTCTTTATACAAAAATGACATTTGTATTTATTGTTATTATTGTGACATAAAACAGTCCGAAGAGATCTGAAAAATGTGGCGAGTTAACAATTCTTAGTTAGATACAAAACTCTATCACTCCGCTGACTTAGACCCGTATTTCGTGTGAAAAATTCTTCCAATAATGCTGGTAGATGGTTTCTTAAATCATAAAGCTTAACACAGCTTAATGGGATTTTCAGTATTGATATGACTTTTTGTGGAGCTCGGAAACCAGCTTCGATTTTGCAATTACAGTTCTTAACCCCGTTGGTTTGTCAAACTGTTTTATTTTTTTTTTATTAGGGCATTTTTTATTAATTAAGGCAATAATAAGTCCGTGTCTTTAGTCGCTCTCTCCCGTTTTCCGAAATTCATTTGAACTATCCCTGTTCTTCAACGTGTCGGTATTTTCAGCTATAACTTATAAGAAAATTCCTCCCAGCTGCCCTGCATAAGCTGACCGATAGATAGCGTACGATAGATAGAACTCAAGTGCTGACGACGTAATTAGAATATAATAACTTAATTTTTGGTCAACCGCTGAATGTAAACTCATTAAATTTCAAACATTCCGTTTTCCCATTGTGGCCATTTAATTCGTCCGTCCCCAATTGCCACCCAACTCAAAACATTCTTCAGCCCACTGCAGCGTTCCAAAGTCCACGTGAAAGTCGAATTTGTCTCATTTCAAAGCTAATTTGTCAACACACATTACAATCATTACAACTTTATAGACAATGCGCCAGCACAACGCCTCACCCTCCGCCGATGTTGCCAACATTTGTTGGCTGCGTAACTGTTCATCGCACTTAGTTATTATTATTCTCTGAGGTTAGTGTGTGGCTGTGGATGTGGCTGTTATTGTACCTTGTTGTTAAGGCGACACCTCAACGGCAACACCCACAAAACATTTGCAGATCTGGCGAGACAGACGACGGCAGGAGCGACCGGCGTTGCTTCGACATATGTTTTTGCTCAACGCCACCACGCACTGCCAGCCATTTCAGGCATTTAGTTCCACCACGTCGCACTGAGTAATGAAGTCAAATGAGAGTTGCTTGACTGTCACTTTTGACAAATGCAAATTACATGAGCTAAACATTGCGGTACTACAATGCGTACGTTTAGTAAAGGGTGATTTTTTAAGAGCTTGATAACTTTTTTTAAAAAAATCGGTTCTTTATTTGAAACGTTAGATTGGTTCATGACATTTACTTTTTGAAGATAATTTCATTTAAATGTTGACCGCGGCTGCGTCTTAGGTGGTCCATTCGGAAAGTCCAATTTTGGGCAACTTTTTCGAGCATTTCGGCCGGAATAGCCCGAATTTCTTCGGAAATGTTGTCTTCCAAAGCTGGAATAGTTGCTGGCTTATTTCTGTAGACTTTAGACTTGACGTAGCCCCACAAAAAATAGTCTAAAGGCGTTAAATCGCATGATCTTGGTGGCCAACTTACGGGTCCATTTCTTGAGATGAATTGTTCTCCGAAGTTTTCCCTCAAAATGGCCATAGAATCGCGAGCTGTGTGGCATGTAGCGCCATCTTGTTGAAACCACATGTCAACCAAGTTCAGTTCTTCCATTTTTGGCAACAAAAAGTTTGTTAGCATCGAACGATAGCGATCGCCATTCACCGTAACGTTGCGTCCAACAGCATCTTTGAAAAAATACGGTCCAATGATTCCACCAGCGTACAAACCACACCAAACAGTGCATTTTTCGGGATGCATGGGCAGTTCTTGAACGGCTTCTGGTTGCTCTTCACCCCAAATGCGGCAATTTTGCTTATTTACGTAGCCATTCAACCAGAAATGAGCCTCATCGCTGAACAAAATTTGTCGATTTGTCGATTTTTCGATTTGTCGAACCGAACACTGATTTTGGTAATAAAATTCAATGATTTGCAAGCGTTGCTCGTTAGTAAGTCTATTCATGATGAAATGTCAAAGCATACTGAGCATCTTTCTCTTTGACACCATGTCTGAAATCCCACGTGATCTGTCAAATACTAATGCATGAAAATCCTAACCTCAAAAAAATCACCCGTTATATGGTATGGTTTCGCTTGGCGTCACATTACTCACGCACTCGGCTTTGTACATTTCGCAGGTGCAGTCGCCACCCTATCTTACACCCAAGCACCGCTCGCTCTGCTGCTCTCACAACTCAAGACATTTGTATAGCTCATTTATTTGAAGGTTTCATGTAAATAGCAGTTGTTGTTGTTGTTTTCTTAATGATGTTCTTGCTACTTGTGGCATATTCATTACCTTTTCCCATCTCTATCGCCTCTGCTATGTAGTATGGTGTATTGTGTTGTGCTCTTTAGGCAATCGCTTATGTATCTTCTTGCACAACAAGTGTCAAAATGTAGCTGTCAAATGTATTTGCATAATTTTAATTAAACAAAAATGCTAATAAAAGCAAATAGCAAATGGTTGGCGTAAACAAATGTTTAACTTTTCGGAATTGGATTGACTCTGTAACTAATAAGTGAGATTAATGATAAGGCAAAGTAGCGGAAATAATTGCAGATGAAGTCTGAACGAGATTAATTCGATATAGTAGATATTGCACTCTTCATTTAAATGAGGAAAAACTGTCAAAACTGATCCGAAATTGACGTAAGATTCACCCACTAACAACGGTAACAATTTCGTCCAGTTATGCGACAAAAGCTAACATTCAGATAAACTTAGAACAGCCTTAGAAAGCCTAAGAGTAAACCTTCTAAAAAACATATAAAGGTATCTTCTCTTGATACCACTTAGTAAAATACTTAGTATTGCATACGCCATTTAGAATTTTGAACAACCGGATTCGTAATCAGTGACCCCGAAAACCCCCTAGTAACGAGTTTCAAGCGATTCCGACGAACTTTTCCAAAATGGTTTTCTAGGGTTATCTCAAAATCAGATGGGGTTAAATAAAGCTAGGATTCGGATTCAGCGACCCCAAAAACGGATGATACACATAGTTAGACATCTAGGTCAGAATCATAATGTTTTTTTTTTTGTGTAATTATCATCTTTACATCGAAGTTAATCATCTTTTGGATACATGGACCAAAGGCTATTGTGAATAATGTCATAGCAAAAATAAATACAATAAGTAGGTAGAAAGAGAGTACTTTGTGGTAGAGAAAGTGATCCAGAGAGAATAGCACAGAGTTTACAGTCTATTTTATGCAGTTCTCTACTATTTAGACATTATAAAGTAAGAATTTTGGACGAATAGTCTCCCGAAAAGTCATTGTGATAAAGAAACTCTATCTTGATGGCCACTCTTTCTTCTTTCTGTTAAATTTTATGTATCATTCAGATCATACTTTTCCGTGAAGGTAATAGTACATAACCGTGAAAAATAATAATAATCGTTTACTGCGTTTCCGCGCGATGCTTATGTTAAGTGTTAGATCCCAAGGTCTTATTTGAAATTCAAATATATTGCGAGCACAAATTTCAATTCCTGCTAATTCGTCTGGATATCACAAAAGTTCTCTAAGAGGACCCCTAGTCTATAGAAGTTCGAGAAGTTTTCACATTAGCTATTGGCTCTAAATATATATTTTTTTTTTTTCAATATTTCAGCCATAGTTGTGATTGAAACAGTTTTCAGCTAACGTTTTATTTATATTTACTTATTTATCTGATATAGTTTTTCCCCAAGTGTTAATGGGGCTGAAACCATCCAATAAATATTTAGAGACCTTTTGAACTTTAAATTTATGAACTAAACTCAAAATACAATAAAAAATTTGAACGAAAGATCTTCTAATATCTTTAATAAGATTCCAAATAGTGTTTTTAAAACAAAATCAAGTGAAACTTGCTGCCAAGTGGCAAGCGCAACATATGTTGCTAGCAACACAGCCAGCAGTCAAGATCAAACAAATAATTGAAATAAATTACAACAGGCAAACTTGTGTGATTTGAGAAACACAAAAAAGGCAAACTAATAAAATAATAACAGAAAAAAAAAACAAAAGCAATAAGCGAATTGTTGCCAAATTGCTTACAAAAACACCCACACTGCAATGACATGTTGCTGGCGGCTAATACAACAATAAAAGCGCATAAAATGAAAAATTTCCACGCGAAATCGCTATTGTATCACGCTCTTGATTGCCAGTGCGCTGATTTATGTTAGCAAGAACAACAACAACAGTACTAATATGGAATATATAGGAAAAGTCACTTGTTTACCGAAAACTACACAAATGTTGCGGAAATCGGCGAAATGCAATATGCCAACTGCCTGATTGCCTGATTGCCTACCGGCTGGCACCCCCACTCGTTGCAACTGCTCCATTACAAATGCAGTTGATTTCAATGGATTTTGGTATTGTATCGTTTGCCGCTTGTATTGGCAAATCCAAATTTAATAGCGTACGGCAATAAACAAAAGTTGCAAGCAACAACACACACACGTTCTTAGTTGCAACATATACATTTATACATATACAGTTGTCTTCATTTTCCGTTAGTAGTATATTCAGCGCTGCTTGCCGCTTGTGTGGCACATCTTTATGACTGCTACAGCGATTTGCATGCATTTTTTCTATTCCTCTCTGCCTCATGTTATTGTTGTTGTTGTTGCCACAGCGTGCGGCAATTTAGCTTTGCCAAACACAAATGCATTTCGGAAAATATGCTTTTCCTTCGTTTATTCTTAAGCCTGCCACAACAACTGCAACCACTGGCAAGCGGCGCAGAAATTCATTGTTCTGCATCTCCTCTTCTCTCTTGTTATTGCCACTACCGCCACACTACAGCCGCTTGGTTGATTTTGGCAAATGTACAACGATTTTTATTGCTGTCTTCGAGCGCTGTGTCGCCAACAAAGTGAAATATTTACGAGCGGCACACAAACATAGGTTGGCGTATGTGTTCACATTCTCACACATGTGTATTGGTGTATGTGATTGCATGCTCGCTCAAAATGTCATCATTGTTGTATGAAGTTTTCTTGAAATATACTTTATTAGTGCTTTTCTGTGGATGTATATGTTCGTCTATGCACCGCTATGTGGCAACATTACTTTTCTTGAATCACATAAATCTCAGCGCTTATTTTTGGCAATTGAAAATTGCCTGCTGTTGCTGCCACCATTAGAGCAGTTGCAACATTATTGCTTTATGATTTTTTATGTTTTAAAATTTCATATGGATTGTAAATGGGAGTTCTTAATTTTTTTTTGTAGTTACAACTATTGTCAATACTGAATCATTACCCCTTTAATTACCTTATTACAAAACAACTGAAAGTTATGTATTTTATTTTATTTTATTTTATTTTATTTTATTTTATTTTATTTTATTTTATTTTATTTTATTTTATTTTATTTTATTTTATTTTATTTTATTTTATTTTATTTTATTTTATTTTATTTTATTTTATTTTATTTTATTTTATTTTATTTTATTTTATTTTATTTTATTTTATTTTATTTTATTTTATTTTATTATACTCTTGCAACAAAAGTTGCTAAGAGAGTATTATAGTTTTGTCCACATAACGGTTGTTTGTAAGTCCTAAAACTAAACGAGTTAGATATATTGTTATATATACCACAAAATGGCGAAAACCGAAAACACATAAAGTGCCATAACTAAGCCATAAATAAAGCTATAGAAATAAAATTTGGTACAAAGGATTGTTATAGGAAGCGACATATTTGGATGTACTTTGTTTGGGAAAGTGGACATGGCCCCGCCCCCTACTAAGTTTTTTGTACATATCTCGTAAACTACTAAAGCTATATCAACGAAATTCTCACGAATCGTTTCTTTCAGGCATTTCCTTATATAGTCCAAAATGGAGGATATCGGATTATAACCACGCCCACCTCCCATACAAAGGTTATGTTGAAAACGACTAAAAATGCTTTAATTTAGTAAGGGGAAACACCAGAAACCTTAAATTTCATTATAAAGAAGGTACAGTAGGGCTCCACACAAATTTGTTAACAAATTTTTAAGTGGGTGTGGCTCCGCCCACTTATGGGTCAAAAACCATATCTCCGAAACTTCTTCTTCTTCTTCTTGACTGGCGTAGACACCGC
Source organism: Zeugodacus cucurbitae (assembly GCF_028554725.1). Lineage (NCBI taxonomy): Eukaryota > Metazoa > Arthropoda > Insecta > Diptera > Tephritidae > Zeugodacus > Zeugodacus cucurbitae. Next base: position 16,936,851 of record NC_071671.1, read on the forward strand.
TTACGCGGTTATAGCCGAGTCCAAAACAGCGCGCCACGTATCCCTCCTTTTGGCAGTTTGGCGCCAATTGGTTATACCAAGCGAAGCCAGGTCCCTCTCCACCTGGTCCTTCCATCGGAGTGGAGGTCTTCCTCTTCCTCGGCTTCCACCAGCGGGTACTGCATCGAATACTTTCAGAGCTGGAGCACTTTCATCCATTCGAACAACATGACCTAGCCAGCGTAGCCGCTGTTTTTTTATTCGCTGGACTATGTCTATGTCGTCGAATAACACATACAGCTCATCGTTCCATCGTCTGCGGTATTCGCCGTTGCCAATTCTTAAGGGACCATAAATCTTCCGCAAAATCTTTCTCTCGAAAACTCCTAGTGCCGTCTCATCGGATGTTGACATCGTCCACGCTTCTGCACCGTAAAGTAGGACGGGAATGATAAGAGACTTGTAGAGTTTAGTTTTTGTTCGTCGAGAGAGGACTTTACTTTTCAATTGCCTACTTAGTCCATAGTAGCACCTCTTGGCAAGAGTGATTCTGCGTTGAATTTCCAGGCTGACATTGTTGTTGCTGTTAATGCTGGTTCCCAGGTAGACGAAATTATCTACAACTTCAAAGTTATGACTGTCAACAGTGACGCGGGAGCCAAGACGCGAATGCGCTGACTGTTTGTTTGATGGAAAAAGCAGAACTAACGGCGCGGGTGTTGTTTCCAATGATATCAATATCATCGGCGTACGCCAGTAGCTGTACACTCTTGTAGAAGATTGTACCTTCTCTGTTTAGCTCTGCAGCTCTTATAATTTTTTCCAGCATCAGGTTAAAGAAGTCGCACGATAGTGAGTCACCTTGTCTGAAACCTCGTCTGGTATCGAATGGCTCGGAGAGGTCCTTCCCGATCCTGACGGAGCTTTTGGTGTTGCTCAACGTCAGCTTACACAGCCGTATTAGTTTTGTGGGGATACCAAATTCAGACATCGCGGCATAAAGGCAACTCCTTTTCGTGCTGTCGAAAGCAGCTTTAAAGTCGACAAAGAGATGGTGTGTGTCGATCCTATTTTCGCGGGTCTTCTCCAAAATTTGGCGCATGGTGAATATCTGGTCTGTTGTTGATTTTCCAGGTCTAAAGCCACACTGATAAGGTCCAATCAGTTTGTTGACGGTGGGCTTTAGTCTTTCACACAATACGCTCGACAGAACCTTATACGCGATGTTGAGGAGGCTTATCCCACGGTAATTGGCGCAAATTGTGGGGTCTCCCTTTTTGTGTATTGGGCAGAGTACACTGAGGTTCCAATCGTCAGGCATGCTTTCTTCCGACCATGTTCTGCAAAGAAGCTGATGGAAGCACCTTATCAGCTCCTCGCCGCCGTATTTGAATAGCTCGGCCGGTAATCCATCGGCCCCCGCCGTTTTATTGTTCTTCAAGCGGGTGATTGCTATTCGAATTTCTTCACGGTCGGGCAATGGAACATCTGCTCCATCGTCGTCGATTGGGGAATCGGGTTCTCCATCTCCTGTTGTTGTACTTTCACTGCCATTCAGCAGGCTGGAGAAGTGTTCCCTCCACAAACTCAGTATACTCTGGTTATCAATAACTAGATCACCTCTGGGGGTCCTACAGGAGTGTGCTCCGGTCTTGAAACCTTCAGTTAGTCGTCGGATCTTTTCGTAAAATAATCGAGCATTACCCCTGTCGGCCAGCTTGTCAAGCTCTTCATACTCACGCATTTCGGCCTCTTTCTTTTTTTGTCTGCAAATGCATCTCGCTTCCCTCTTCAGCTCTCGGTATCTTTCCCATCCCGCTCGTGTTGCGGTCGATCGCAACATTGCGAGGTAGGCAGTCTGTTTTCTCTCCACTGCGAGACGACAATCCTCATCATACCAGCTGTTTTTTTGACTTTTCCGAAAACCAATGGTTTCGGTTGCAGCTGTACGTAAGGAGTTTGATATGCCGTCCCACAGCTCCCTTATACCGAGATGCTGATGAGTGCTCTCAGAGAGCAGGAGTGCAAGTCGAGTAGAAAATCGTTCGGCTGTCGGTTGGGATTGCAGCTTCTCGATGTCGAACCTTCCTTGTGTTTGTTGACGTGAGCGCTTTTCTACACAGAGGCGGGTGCGTATTTTAGCTGCTACAAGATAGTGGTCCGAGTCGATGTTGGGACCACGAAGCGTACACACATCAGAAACACTGGAGACATGTCCTCCATCTATCACAAGATGATCGATCTGGTTGCGAGTGATTCGATCCGGGGACAGCCAAGTAGCTTGATGGATTTTCTTATGCTGGAATCTAGTACTACAGACGACCATATTTCGGGCCCCGGCGAAGTCGATCAGCATCAGACCGTTTGGTGATGTTTCGTCATGGAGGCTGAATTTTCCGACTGTTGTGCCAAAAACACCTTCTTTACCCACCCTAGCGTTGAAATCGCCAAGCACGATTTTGACATCGTGGCGGGGGCAGCGCTCATAGGTACGTTCTAGGCGCTCATAGAAGGTATCTTTGATCACTTCGTCCTTCTCTTCCGTCGGGGTGTTGGTGCAAATCAGCGATATGTTGAAGAACCTCGCTTTGATGCGGATTGTGGCTAGACGTTCATCCACCGGAGTGAATGCCAGGGCTCGACGACGGAGTCTCTCTCCCACCACGAATCCCACACCGAATTTGCGCTTCTTTATATGGCCGCTGCAGTAGATGTCACAAGGACCCACCTTCTTCCGTCCTTGTCCCGTCCATCGCATTTCTTGAATTGCGGTAATGTCAGCCTTTACTCTTACGAGGACATCAACCAGCTGGGCAGAGGCACCTTTCCAATTAAGGGTCCGGACATTCCAGGTGCATGCCCTTAAATCGTAGTCCTTTAAACGTTTGCAGTGGTCGTCATCAAAATTGGGGTCTCTCATCCGAGGCTGTTTTGTTCTTTTCATTGGGGGGTGTTTTTATGTGGTGGGTCCCAAACCCTACGCACAACCGCATAAGCGAGCTTCGCCTTCTCACTTTAGCTCGCCTCCAAACGGATGTCTGTTGGCTACCCAGAGGATACTTGGTCTAAGACCGGAAGTCGTGAGCTGCTTGAGCCACATGTAAAAGAATCGTTCCTGGCCACTCCCAAGTGAATGACAGTCAGAAACTTTCCTCACTTACGTGAACTTCTACATATGACTCCATATGACTCCGAAACTACTCGACCAATATCAATGAAATTTGGTTTGTAATATTTTCCTTGCATCTCAATGATATGTTGTAAAAATAGGCCAAATCGGTTCGCAACCACGCCTACTTCCTATATACCAGAACTTTGAAGTCGATCTGAATCTTATACTTTACAATACATAAAGTGAGCACTAGTGAAGATATCGGAACATAACGTTCCATAAATACTGCATTTATAGTGTGGCAACCCCTTTCTAAAAATCGCCGAAATCGGACCATAGGCTTTCAAGGGCCCATATATCGAACATGAGGACTTCGGTGCTTCTAACCTAATATTAGGGGTTTCAACTTTCAGTGGACTTTATACCATATATATGAAGAATATGTGGTTCAAATTGTCTATTATATAATATTGAATAAATAAATTGCGAGAGTATAAAATGTTCGGTCACAACCGAACTTAGCCCTTCCTTACTTGTTTTTATTTCTTCTCCTCTATTGCCAATATATGTACATACAATTCGCCAATTTTTATTTTTCCCCGGACATCATTGTTTGCTCTTTGGCCTTTGTGCGCATTACGTGGGATTTTCATTGTATATTTCTAAACGACAGAATGCGCTGTCTATGCATACATACATGTCAATTTATTTATTTACAGTATTCCTAGTTTTGTTGGTGGCCTCCACAATCACGGTTGCATTTTTCTGTATCAAAACAATTCAATTGTTGCAGCCACAGCTTCGGTTGATTAATTTTGTGTTGAGTGATTTATTGCACAAGCTACGAGTTAGTGGAAAAGCAGAAAAATATTATTTCAATCAATTTCTGTTAAATTTTTTATTGGCCTACGTATTAAATTTCCAAAATTCAGATTTTATTAAGCAAAATATTCAATATACATTTTTTCCGGAGATTATGAAAATAAAATAATATGAAGAGTGATCTGAAGATATTTTCAGCTTAGTTGAAAATAATTAAATGCTGATGTTGAAACGGGACTTCGAAGGAGTCTTACCGATCCTTTCAATGAATTAAAGAGTACAACATATTCACAAAGGCTCCCTTGCTTGCTCTCTCTCTCACGCTAATTTTTCACGTCAATTAGTTAATGAGCCATTTAAAATTTATAAGATGTGTAGTTTTTACCTATCCTTAGTACTGTTCCAAGGAAATATTAATGCGTAGTTCAGCTTCACAGCAAATTGGCTGTCTACACTTATATTTAAAGCATGCGAAGCTTGTCCGGTAACGTTTCAAGACCCGAATAAGTAACCCAATTAATACAAGTGATTTGGAAGCAAGATTTTAGAGTCGAAAATTTGACAGTCCATATAAATGCAGAATTCTATAACTACCATTAAACTCGAGCTTACAGCTACGATGGGTAATACAATTAATTGAAATTTATACATTTAAACGGCAGTATTTATAACTGAAATAGCTTTGTAGGAAAAGCTCGACAATACCACTTATTTTATGGAGTTTATTATAGATGTATTTATAATAAAGCTTATTCATAGTTTACCCATCCTAACATTATTTCTTGACAATGTCTAATGGTTTATCTCAAACAATATTGCTTACTGGGTCCAAATTTCAAACACTCCTCTTCATTTAGCCGACACATCTGCGTTACCGAACACTAAAATATACAAAATCGACTTTCATACTTTGCATACTTTTAGGCGTCGCGACAAGGCCATAATTAGCCAAATTTATGACAATTAGTGGCGTGGCAAGGCATGTTCACGTGCGACATACGCACTTTCATACTCATTTGAATACTTAAACAATTATGTATGCAAAGCGTGGTGGACTGGGAAAGTTGACACTGAGAGGCTTGCACATAAAGAATCGAGTGTATGTGTAGATTCTCCAACGTACCACATATTATTTTGTATGTTCACAGCATATGCAGGTGCATATGTTATAAGTTAATATTTAAACCAATTTATTTCAACTTGTGTATACTTAATAATTATGTTTGCGAGCTTTTTGGAGCAACATGTGTCTGGCAACTGGTTTAATTTGATTTTTCTGGTAATATTCTTAAATATTAAACGATCTTTCGAGAACATTTACATATTATATAAAAAGAGTTTTTCAATAAGAGCGCTACAAAGGTTTTTTAAATAAAATAAAAATCGATGCCATTATATATGGAACTCGACTTCTATTGCATGGCCACCACCAAACGGTGCACCCAATTTCCGTGAGATAACACGTTCACCAAACTTGGATTTCAACAAATCGATCAAAAATATTCGGTTATCATTGAACGGTCAGACAGAACATTTATGACGATCATAAATTGAACATAGCGCTCTTAAAGTTGAGGCCACTGGCTCCGAATATAAGTAGCAAAGATGGAGAGAAATCTCAATCTCATAGCGAGATTAAAGACAGTTAAAATATGAAAAGAGAAAACTCTTCAAACCGCTGGTATGTACTTTAACATTTAGGTTCGATTATTCCACTGTGAGAAAGCTCCAATAATACCTATTGAGATCACCGAGAGAGCCATCCAATAGTGTAACGCAGAAATATCTCTTGATATGCGTTGTAGAAGTCCCATTTGTAAATTAGATCTCCACGTCCTAAATTATTTAGAAAGTAGCTACAACTCTGACCTCTTCCCCGTTCTTAAAAACTTCCCCGAAAGCTGCGAGGTCATGATTTAACTGGATGAAGCATTCCATTTCTCTCTTTAAATTTATCCGTCTCTCCTTTTCAGCATATCCCTCTGCTTTTCTCTCTCTCCTCTATCTGTATCTTTGTAGCCATCTATATCTTTCTCTCCCTTTGTCTCCAACTCTTCTCTATATATATTTTTCTATCTCTCTATCTACCTCTATGATTCCCAAATCTCCCTCTCTCTCTCTCTCTTTCTCTGTCCACAGAAGAGTTTCTGTTATATAACAGCTCACCAGAGGTAACAAAAGAAACCTAAATCCATTTCAAATTAATTTCTTCGACTAACATGTGCATTGCATTCTAAAACAAATTAATTTTCACTTTGAAAATATTCTACTCAAAAAATTTCAACGCAACACTTCCTTTACGCCAGTGACAAACACTTCATCACATTTTTCTCAATCAAATTACCGACCCGCCAAATTCGCTACAGCTCTCGCTCACCTCTCACACGTGTTAATTTCAGCTGCCAGACTGATTAAAATGTGCAGCGCAACTTCGGGCAGTCCTTGTTGGCCACGCAATGAGTCGGTCCGTTGATCGCTTCGCTAACCGCTCGCTGCACTAAAATTCACTGACGTTGTCAAAAATATGAAAATCCAGTCACGTCAACACGAAAAGAAATGAAAGAAATTGCGAAAGCGGAACTAAATACTGTATACCGTTTCAGCTGGAAAGTTTCGTTGAACCTCGTTGTCCGCCACCGACCAAATAAATTTGTGGCAATGATGAATTTCAATGAGACGTTGTTGGTTAGGTGGCAACTGAAATGAAAAGAATTCGATAACCTTAAGAGATATACTTTTGCAGATTATTATTTCACTGGTGAGACAGATAAGACGTTTCCAACAGAACTTGGCAATATTGAATAGAACAAATAAGCTAAATGTAGAATTCAATGACCAGATCCTACCCTGACTTTCCTTCAAAGTTCAAACTGGCAACTCAATGTTTCGAACCTGTAAAATTACTATACATTACTTACCGATACTATATAATTTTGTACTGAACTTTTTGTATATATCAGTCAGAGAGACTCCACAATATCGAATGAAGTCAAATTCATCTCTACTTCTTTTTTTGTATTTTCATCGCGTTGAAGCATTTCACGTAATATTCCCGATTTCATTGTGTTTGAAATCATGGAGAACTTGTGGATTCCTAATGAAATGGTGAACCTGAACTGAAGAGAAATGTCAAAAGAGCGGAAAAAAATATGGTGTTGTTTGCTCTATCCCTATCGGTTTCCGTTTTGAAAAATCCTTTATTTGGACGGACTTCATAACTTTTGAAGTAGAAACAACCTTACTGTTGCTTCTGTCAGTGATATTTAAGAGACCAAGAACAACTTCGTTGGCGGTAGATCCAACTAGTGACTGTCTTATAACCAAATGACATGCTAACATGCCTCTTTTATTTCAAAATAACTAATTACCAACCAATCAGCCAACTAAATATTGCTATTTCCCACATCTCTCTTTCAATTCCCCGTGTCCCATGTTTTGTAAATACTAAACAGTTAGCGGCTTAGAAAGTACAAAAGTCACAAAACAACTGACACTCATTGACAGCTGGCTTATGCACCCATTTTGCAAATGGCCGCGCGCATTCAACAGCACAACCAACTGCTTTGCAACTCTTGACACTTAGCTTAGCTCTTTGCTGTTAGGCGCGCGTAATTTGCGCATTTTTACAAATTGTCAAAAGTTTTCACACTAATACCACCAGTAGCTGCCAGTCCTCCAGCCTGGGCATGTAGCTGGCGCGCGTAGTGGACGTCAATTGCTCAAGCTGCACCCGAGCTCGTGCAGCTCGCTAAGCCACAACTGTCAACTGTCATTTGCTGTTAATAGCGGCCATTTAACGTTTAACATTCGCCGCTTGCTTAGAACATTATTTTTTCATGTTCAGCAGTTTTATTTTTTGTGCTTCACTCCTTATTATTCTTTTTTTAGAGACACGTTATGTCTTGTTCTTGTCACAGTCCTTGCCAGCGAAGAACGGAGGACGTAATTTTACTTCGCAGATTCAGCCTCGAATTCTGTGAGCTTGGAACTGATGGAGCTCAATGTACTTCGAGCTCCCTCGTCTCTCCTCACTTAGCTCTTTACTACGCTGCAACAACTTGGCACAGCTGTTATGTTCTACCCATTAACCCACCACAGCCGTAGCCACAGCTTGTTCAATGCGAGGTCAACGTGTTTGCTCACTTGTTACCACGGCTGGCCCCCATGCAGTCAGCCTGCCGCAAATGGGTGCACGCGGCCACCATCTCGTTGTTGCTAAATATTATTCCAATAGTTCTCAAACTTTTCACTGTCGTTTCACACAAAACTTTTCTAATTAAGTGTGTGCGCCAGCCAACCGGTCCAGCTGTGCAGTTGTGTTAAGCTTACTTGGCGATACAAGCCTACCAGTTTGGCCGACGAGTTGCTGCTGTGGGCGCGACAACAATAAAATCTTATACGCTTAATGACCAACATTTCCTGCGTCTACTCTGGGTAACGGACTCCCAAGCTGCAGGCTGGCCGGCTGGCTGTCGCAGTACGCCAACTTCCTGCTAGGTACTCGGTTTCCATAAGCTCCACGCAGCGCGCCTCCATATTCTGCGCTCCGCAATCGACGACGCTCCACGCCGTTATGGTTGTTGTCTGTTATTAAATAGTTAGTTGTGCGGCCACATTGTCGTTAGCAAAATACTACTTACAACAATAATTTGTAGTCGCTGTCCTTCCTTCTGCAGTTTGGCAGATTTTTCACTTCCGCTACCCATCACTACAACTTTGGTTGCTTGAGCGCAGTTAATTGCAGTTTGTTGGAGTTAGTTTGTCTCGTTTTGGACGACGGCTCGCCATCGTCACTCAAATATGCTAAGCATTATTGCCAATATTTCTAAGTACTTATTACTTTGTTGGGTAATTTCAAGTTAGTTACGTGGGTAATGTGTGCGGAGCGGTGGTAGCGACAGGAAGACTTCAAATTACAGCAATGTTAAGACATATTGAAATATTATGCCCAAGTTTTTAGTAAATAATTTGTAATAATTGAACGAGGGAGCACGGTGAACCGAAGCTCATTACAATGGCTCTACTCGTCAGAATGGATCTTACGAGTATAACAATTTCACAGCGTTATTTGTTGGTGTATCGAACAGCGAAAATTTTCATGTTATGACTGCAGAAGAATAAATTGACAAGATGTGAACTGTTTTAATCGTATAAAATTCAATAAAATCCATAAATTTCTTTAATTTCATCGGATTGCCTATGTAAGGTCCGCGGTCATTTGAGATCAATCAAATTTATTATGGAATAGGAGAGGAGTCTCAGAGTTCAACCATATTCGATTACATTCCTTACCTATTATTTGACACGACCGTCAAATCGGTATTCTATCTGCCTTAAAACATAGTATGGCAAGGAAAACTTTCGACTGGCTTAACGAACCAGCTTATTCCAAGGTGAAATGACACCTTTAGAAAGAGGTGAAGCCAAGCAGTTAAAGCTAGAAGAAGAAAGGAACATATTGCTATGTTGACAAATGACAGTGGTGATTTCACAAATGAACTTTTCTCGGATTCCGTGGAGCAGAATATAGACAACAATGAATCAACATTAATACGTATATTCTGGGAAAAAGTAAGAAGCGTTATAGAAGAAAAGAGAACTTGTTGATTAAAACTAGTCTTAACTCTAGTGCGCAATTCACTAGATATATTTCACTAGGGGATATTTTCTCCGTCGCACAGGTTTGAGAGGTTGAAGTACGAGTACACACATTCCGAAGAAGTGAGCTGTGATTCAATTTTGAATACAAATTCTTAAAGTTGAATTCATTCCATAACGTACGTTCAGAAGCGAAATATGAACTTGAACTTACTATTAATGCAAGCAGTGTCATAGCAAAATATGTCGCGAACCCACTCAAGAACAAAAGGTTACGAAGCCATCTTCCTCCACGAGTTCGATCCGTTCATATGTGATCATATTATATTAGAACATCAGTGACATAATATGAGCTATATGTTCACAGTTCTGATAGTTTAGATCTTCAGATCTCATGATAAAGATAAATACTCCAAAAAGTTACTAATTTTGGTGAAAAATTTGAAATCGATCAATAAAAATGTTTAATTTTAAAGCTCTTACCAACTCAACCAGCTTACGACCAACTGATTCCCTCTGACGTCACTTGAAGACAAGAAAGAATATTGAGAAGAATGCTCTGAGTGGATAGATTTTTTCACTTTGTGCTTTTGAAATTCCCCGGTTAAATATCGGACACGATTCGCTAAATAGTAGTAACTAACTCATTCAATCCACGGCACAGATTAAGCTTGCATTATATGAGTGACCCCTTAGAAAAAAGGTTAAATGTTATCCTTTCCAGAGATTCACTCACTCTCTTCTCTCCATAATACTCTCTCATACTCCTAAATCGAAACATTTCATTAGCCAGACATTCATACACCCACAATTTTTTCGAAACCAAATTAGCCACTTGCCATCTCTTTATCGCCAACTCTTTAATGGCTAAATTATCTGTGTAAATTTGCACAACGAGTGGCATAAATTTGGCGCAAATAGCCACAGAAAATGTGACACTACAATTTAATTTAATGAATTCATAAATTAAATGCTAAAAAAAATAAAAAAAGAATGGACACAAACAAACAACAATTAAGCAAACAACAACAAAGATCGACTTGACTGTGGCATGCAACGGAATTCGGAGTGCCGCAATCAGTGCAATTATGAACCGTAGAGGAAAAACTAATTTAGTGCAAATAAACGGACGTATGCACAAAAACAAAAACAACGGCGGCGCGAAAACTAATAATAATAACTGTTATAATAAAATAAAGCAACAACAATGTGAGCAAATACGAATATTTTTTGTGCAAAAATCATTTAGCAATTAAATTTATGAACTATGAAAAAATATACGAAAAACAAAGCATACTTTTAGGCAAACAATTTTTTATTGCGCTATTTTTCGGTTGCACTGCTTGCTGAGCGCACTTAATTGAAATGGCGCACAATGAAGTGTGAAATTGTTGGAAAATTCACGCGCGCAACCGAACCAAAGCGAATGGGAAAATATTGTAATCCGCTTTTAGGCGCCACTGCGTCAATACTGACGGAATGAACAAGCGCGCACCCGCACCGCACCGCGTTATGTAATCAATTAGTAAGCGCGTTTTGTTGTTGTTTGCGGCAATCAAATTTAATAAATAAATTTTGACAAAGTTTAAAAAATATTGCCATTTATTAACACAAGCCGGGAATATTTGCACACTCGGTATGGTGTGAATGCAGCAAAGGCGCATATATTTCATTGCAGCATAGCGGTATGTAATAGAGTGTCTTTGGCTGCAGCCGCCATTGTCATTGGCAATTTGTGGCACGTACTCAATGAAGAAATGCCAGGCAACAGCTGCCAATTGCTTTTCAAACATATTTTCACAAGCGTCAAGGAGTGCTATGCACCGCTATGTCGTGCCATGCTATGCTGTGCTATGTATGTAGAGCGCGTGACGTGAAAATAATTCAACTCAACGCCAGCATGGCCTTCGGTATCTTATGGGAGTGACGCTAATATTATTTTCCACTGACTGACAGTCACATTTGCGATGTTGCAAGCGGCAAAAGTCAAGCCTTGGCTGAAAGTCTGGTGTGCTGGGTGAGCGCTTTCTCATCTCGCTTTCAAAGTCATCTTAACGGCTAATAATCTATGAAAATAAAAACTATCGTAATGTCTTTCAGGTCACGATCCGGCTTTCGTCAGTTTAGGCAGGAGAAATCAGACAATGACCAATGACTGTTAGGTAGCGCATACTTGGTATTTTTGCTGGAGCTCACGTTCAGGCGCAGCGCATCTATAATGTGTAATACCGTTAGCAATTGCTCCTTTAATGATGCACATTTATGCAACAAAATCGTAATATATTGCTGTTAGTGAGTTTTAGGCAGCTGCTCTACTTCGTGCTGCCTACATTTAGGCGCCGTGGGAACAGGGTTGTATCTCTGTGGAGATTTTAAGTATTCATTTTTTGAGTTATTTTCACAAACGAGTATGTTATTTGGAAGAAAACATCCAGAAGTTCGGAATATTACAAAATTTTGTGAACGGTCACAAATTCAAGAAGACCAATAGTCCTTTGAGTCTAAGTATTGAACTGAGAAATTTTTAACCCTACATTCAGATATCACGTGGTAAATTCAAAATAAAAGTACCACGTTCAGAACACAGTAACAAATTGGAAGTTGCATATAAAATACCTCCTAAATATATCCAAAATATCAGCCAACTGAGTTCTAGATACTTTTGACTTTCTGATACCAAAGCAGGGACTGTTAATCTACGGTTCTATAAATTAAATATCTCTTCAGGAAGCTGGGAGAAAGATAATTTTCACACAGATTCCTCCAGAACTGATAATCTGATGTCAGAAGCGGTTGAGCGATGAATAATCCACGGGTTCCTGAAGTATATATAACACCCAACTACCTGCCATCCAAGCCACTCAGATACGGCCGTGTATATACCGTCTCTTATAAGGAAAATATCTTGGACGAAATCTAGATTTTTTCGGGAAACCAGAAACAGTTACGGTTCGACTTCTTTGAATATAAGTTGTCAGAGCTTAGACCTCTGAGCTCATTTTCATGCGGCCGAAACAAGTTAGACTACTTAAACTCATTTACAGGATCACTAAGGGCTGTGGAGCTGATGAATTGAAAAATAGAGGCCACCTTTATCATATTATTAATGGACTAGATACACATTAGAGTGCCCGTATTTATTTTAAATTTACTTTTATCAAGCTGAGTCTCGTCTAAGCTCTGCGATTTCTGAAAAAACGTCAGTACTTTCACCATCGCAAGGTTTTTCGCGTCCAAATGAATAGTAAGAGGTGAGTCTTCTATAAGTACCCAGTCGATAAGTCTTCAAAGGTAAAATAGAACCATCAAATCAAGAAAGTTGGTCTGCTTCTCTGCTTCTTCTAGGCTATCTTTCAAATACACTCTCTTTAACCCCTTCAGTTATCCGAGGAGCAATCTGGTGGCTTTGTAAATGCAATGAAGAACGAACTTTACGGACTACTTGTAGTAGAGTCATGTTTCTCCCTCACTATTTATTATGTTAACTTCCTTTTAAATATAAAAGTTTAATTTCAATATATCACTTTTTTTCGCCGAATCCTTTTGGTAAACTCTTTCACGTATATTCAACAGCCGGCAATTACCCTAATTCACCTGCCAAAGTAAACTAATTCAGCAAATTTCTCGAATTTTCACATGTTCGACGATATTCGTTTTTGTTCCCACCACACCAGCCGAATCAATGCAATCAGTGCCCATTCAATTATTGCACACTAAATTTGATTGCATGCCAATTTTATAATGGAAAAATATTTCTCACAACAACAAGAACAGCAAACTAACTGCAACAGTGGGAAAAGTTTTATTTGTTGGCATTAGTTAGTTGGCGAAATGCAACTCAGGCTCAAGTAGGCGAAATCTGTGTGTGTATGTAGTGCAATGTATATGCGTTCAGCTATTTGATATCGTTGAGCTGTACAGTTTGAAGCAGAAATAGATTTCCGAAGAAATATCTTTTCATAGTAAAATGCCAGCGCATAGAATTTGTAACATTCCTCGAATGATGTGGCCAGCGAATTAATTTCCGCTGTGAGTCGTTGGCGTAACTATAGAGATAAGAGGCAGGCAGGCTGGTGGATAAGTGATGGATGGATGGATGACATTCAAGCGGGTTTTGCGAGAAATGAAATGAAAGAGGCGTACGTAAATCTTTTTTGAGTGAACAAATAACTAAATAATGTTTCAAAAGCTAAAGTTTAGTGTTTTCTCGACCAACTAAAAATGAACTCATAAGAAGTACGCTTAGCCGGTTCCTAAATAAAAGACACCAAATATAGCTAATTTTTTCAACGGAGGTAAAGTTTCAACTTTTCTCAATCATCTGAAGAAGTGCCCCTTAAAAAACAGTAACAGCAATGAAGTCTTTTGAGTTGTTGTGCGATTTCTTTGAGGAGCTCACACACTCCATCCTTTCTAGTAACATTCAACACGCAAGATACGATACAAAAACGAAATATTTACAAATTTAAAACGAATCTATTTGTCTTCATATGGATGATATTCGAATCGATAATAGCGGATCATTATTCTCTTATCTTATCAGAACTACCAACTATGAAATTAGAACCAAAAATTCTTTAACTTGGCAATGTCTTCAACTATAATTAGGTACTATAGTAGCTGAACTTTACTCTGAATTTATTTTAGCTGGTCCACATTATTTAGCAACACTCCAGCAACTTCGATATTGGCAAGAGTCCTCACTAGTTCTGTAAGATCTGACGAAAATATTTTAAATTAATTTATTTGCAATTCTCCGCTTGTCAGTGTGAGCCAGGATATGACTCAGATATATTTGAAAATCAAACTGCGTGTTTTCGAAGTGAGCAAAAGTTCTTTCTTCTTAAAATGTTTTATAATAGCCTCAAGATCTACAAACAACCCCCGAGCAAATCTACAATACAATTTTCTGCCATCTTGCGAAATATAAATTCGGACCATTGAACTTCTAGACGAATAGTTTCTACTCGACCGAGTCTTTAGTCCGTTGACTATTGACCCCGGAATCTCAACATATTCCTCGTTCTCGTTCTCGCTCTCGCTCTCTCTATCTCTCTATCAATCTATGTCAGTTCAAAACTTAAATACAAAATCGATATGGGTATTCAATATGTGAGGCATATGATAGACTGCCTATCCTCACTGTCGGTGGTATCGTTATACTTTCAATTAGATTAGTCTGGGTACCTGGCCACTGCGGTCAGGAACGACGGACTCACTATTAGAAGCATGGAAGCATGTAGGAGCACTATTGTCCTATTGGGGTTTGCTAATCGACACATGGGTCTCGGCAGAGCTGGGTAGGCGCTAGCCAGTTACCAGCACATGCGTAGTCGCAAGATCATTCTGGCCTAAGGTAAACCGTGGTAGGTCTACCGAACTTTTCGCCCTCAGTAAACCTTACCTCTCCTTAGTAGTAGGGGTTATTACTGGCCATTGCCCCATCGGGACCCACGCTGTAAGGTAAAAGATCTTACCGGACGCTAGCTGTAGAAGCTGCATGGACAGGATGAGGTGGAATCGTCTCATAATTTTTTTCTGGAATGTCCCGCCTTTGCGAGATCAAGAAAGAGGTCTCTTCCATCTCACTTTTTAGAGCAGGCTCGCGAAATAGCGAATATAAAAATTAAAACTTTCTACAGATTTGTAGTAGGTTCAGGGCACTTTGTCGACTTCTAATTGTTAATCTAGGGGGGATCCAGGCTTCACAAAGGGCTATATTTTAAACTCTACGTGTGTTTCCCTTTGGGAAACAGCCTTACAACTAGGGATGGCAAAAATTTTTTTTTAATCGATTAAATAATCAAATGATTAATTGAAAGATATAAAAAAATAATTGCAATTAATTGCAATTAATGTAAAAAAATCGATTAATCGATTAATTCCAATGTTTTCAAATAATACAAAATTGCATAAAGACCACCATCAGTTTCAGCGCCGAATCTTGTATTATAATGCTCTATCACAGAGTCCCAGACATATCCAAAAAGAGAAAATGGCCTACATTTGAAGTTAAGTAGCACAATGACATTAAATTTTTCAAAATATGCACAGCAATCTTAAAGTAAAACAATTGCCTCTTGCTTGAAAGGCTATGTTTTGCAACTTTGCGTAAAAATAAAACCAATAAATTATGTATGTATGTATGTGATTGGCGTTCAACCGTTTAGACGGTTATAGCCGAATCGATGAGAGCGCGCCACTCCTCTCTTTCCTTCGAAGTTCGGCGCCAGTTGGAGATTCCAAGTGTAACCAGGTCACTCTCCACCTGGTCCCTCCAACGGAGTGGAGGCCTTCTCCTTCCTCGGCTTCCTCCGGCGGGTACTGCATCGAACACTTTCAGAGCTGGAGTGTTTTCGTCCATTCGGACAACATGACCTAGCCAGCGTAGCCGCTGTCTTTTTATTCGCTGAACTCTTCCAATCGTCTGCGGTATTCGTCGTTGCAAATGTTCTGAGGTCCGTAAATCTTGCGCAAAATTCCTCTCGAAAACTCCTAGTGTCGTCTCATCTGATGTTGACATCGTCCAAGCTTCTGCACCATAAAGCAGGACGGGAATGATAAGCGACTTGTAGAGTTTGGTTTTGGTTCGTCGAGAGAGGACTTTACTTTTCAATTGCCTACTCAGTCCAAAGTAGCAGTAAATAGGAGACTATATTCTTATTTCAGACATTCAAATTGTATTGGTATATACACAAAAACAAAAACGTAAATAAAATTAAAATATCGTATTAAAAATTCATTTGTCTTAAAAGGAAAATATATTCATGAAGTCAAGAAAATTTAGAAGTCTGTTCAACCAAGTTTGAAGAAAAAGCAATTTCGATAAACGTTTTGTTGTCAAACGATTGCGTTTTTCGGTCGCAGTTGCACCCGCTTTTGATATTTGAGTCCATACTTCGCTTTTAACTGGCGCCATTGCACTTCAAACAACTGAACGTAAAATGCGTTTGACTTAACTGTAAATGTATTAAATTTGAAAATGCTGTTTGCGATTATTTTGCAATTACTCGAGTAATAGTCGAGTAATTTGAAAAGGTGTTTCGATGCAATTAAATCGTAAATTAAATGAAAATAATCGATTAATTTAATCAAATGATTAATCGTTGACATCCCTACTTACAACCTAACCTGGACTGAGAGGCATTTAAAAGGCAGGCTATATCGACATGTTGAATCTAACGAAATGCCGCATCTACTCAACACAAATGTGAACTGAGGACTTAAGAATCTTGGATTGTATTTCTTAATCCATAGATGAATCTATCGGAAGTAAAAGTGTACAAATAATGTTTTAAAACCTGTCAAGATTTTTCAATGCTAAATTTTTCAATAAGGTAAAGGTATATCTTCTCCGTAATGCTAGTCCTATCTAGCCTAACCTTAAAAAGTAATATCGGGTTTAAAAAGAACTACTCCTACTGCTTTCTTCTGGCACTAAATATGTTTTTCACTGAAACCGCAGTTTAATGCAGCCTTAGCAATTGCTAACTCTAACATTTCAAGTACTCGGGTGCCCAATACTCACCACATAGCACTGTAGTGTAGCGAGACAGTCAGAGTGTGAGCACCAATCGACCGTTTGGCTGTCAATGCCTTTGTTTTATGCTGATGACATGCGGCGCAAACAACTCGCAGGACATTTCTCGCATATTTTCGCATTGCTTATACGGTGTTGTGGTTGTTGTTTTAGTATTTCTTTTTTGCCACCGATATTAGTGACGCGATAGCTTTCAGAGCTAACAAGCTGTACTTTACCGCTCACTGTCTACAAATGCAATTTACAGCTTCCTTTTAGTATTGTGTGTTTTTTGTTTTTGTATTTATTTCCTTTATTTTTTTTTTGCTATTCCTTATTATTATTCTTCATATTATTTTTCTATTTGTATTTGTAAACATAATTTTGCTGTAATGTAAATAGAAAATAATGAGTTGAGCTAAAGGAAAAGACAAAGGCAGCGGTAGGGAGTGTTATAGCGGCTGCTGGGAAGGAGGAAGGAATTTGAAAAAATAGCAAAGAAATAGTGAAAAACTACAAATACTGCGGAAAAACAGGAACTGTAGTGGACGCTAGTCGCCAGTAAACACCCTCCGCTAAAGTTGTTGTTGCCATCCTGGAACGTTGTGCTGTTCGCTGCCGCATGTGGCATTCCCCTGAGGCACACAAACAGCTGGCTAGCTATCAACAGTTGTTGCATAGAAATATGCATGTGGCACACACACACGTATATAAATATATATGTATATACATGTGGTGGTGGTGTTTGTACGCTTTTATAAACACTTAGCTGAACAAAGAGCTGCTTAGATCCTGCCGTCGTCGATGGTTCAACGGTACGCTGACTTGTTTGTGCGCTAAGTCAATTTGTTTATTTGTATATGTGTGTGATTGCCGGGAGTTTATTATTTTGAGGGTAATTGGATTTGTAGCTGCACGCACAGGGCAAACGCAGACACCCACACCCGCAACAAGCGTAAGAGTGCCGCGCTTTGTGGCAAATATCAATACGATTCGCAACCATTATGTGGCAGAATAATAAGAAAATATTTTCCAGCTAAAATGTGTAATGGCTAGTTGAAGCAACAACAACAAACAACAACCACACATACACATATATGGATATAGATATAAGGAGTGTAGAAAAAATAATATTAAAAGCAAATCTGGAAAAAAGGTTCAGGCATGACAAGCCATTGTGACAACATACAAACTAACGGTTCTATGCCACAAGAATGCTTTTGTCAATATGTTTGTGCATGAAATTGGCAGTTTTGTTGCGCTCAATCGCCAGCACCACTCACCACTCACCACTTTAAGGACAATGAACTATATTCACAAGCCGAAAAGTAGACTACAAATATGAAATCAGTAATAAAGAAGAGCAAACGCAAACACACTGAATGACACACACACACATATATAATAATATATAGACACACATACATACATACATACATACAAAAGAAAAAAGATGCTGGCTGACGCCTTGGTCCTTTGGTCCTTGGCCCTTTCAGCTACATGTCTCATCCATTAGTGTTGTTGTTGTTATTGGCTTGCGTCACTTTGACTAAATTATGAATGACATAAATTTTGTGGTGAATTACAAGATTGAATGTTGGTATGGCATGTGCGCATAAAAATGCATTTAAATTACTTAGGAAACTAGAAAATTATTTTTGAAATTTCCAACGAAGGGAACAGTAA
Source organism: Zeugodacus cucurbitae (assembly GCF_028554725.1). NCBI lineage: Eukaryota > Metazoa > Arthropoda > Insecta > Diptera > Tephritidae > Zeugodacus > Zeugodacus cucurbitae. Next base: position 16,955,567 of record NC_071671.1, read on the forward strand.
GCAATACGGTGGGGGAGATTAAGTGAGTGGTGTTTGTGGATGGCGCGTGTTGGTAGATTGAAGATTCGTAGTAAATTATTTGGTTGATTGTGTTGGTGTCGTCGGGGCACTTAGTCTAGTGAGCAATTAGCAAATATTGGCAGATGCAAGTGATATTTAGCGATGCAGAGAATAATCAAGTAACTATTTCCAAAATCAAGTCTGGCAATTAACGGAAGTAAGCTAATTTATATAAACTATTGAACTTGACTACACATTGCGGTATTTTTTTGGTTATGTAACTTTTGTTTTTGTAAGCTGTAAAAAACATGCTCATATTAATCCCGTATATTATCTTGGCATTGCTGTCTTATAGATACATATTTAAAGAATAATTTCTGAAATTTCAAAAAAAAAAATTAAAACTCCTCCATTGTGAGGTTATTTCCGGTGACCCCTCGGAAAATAGATACGTACGCATTATCAGCTCCTGACAGGATTATCCAAAATGAAAAAAAACCATAAATAAGTGTTTTAGTTAAGACCATAAACTCGTGCTTGAACCTAAAAAAAGACAAAAAAGTAAATATTGGAATTATGGCGGACATTTTTCCAAAAAAATAAAAATTTCGCCAAATTTGACACACATTTTGTTTTCTTTTTATACTCTCGCAACAAAAGTTGTTAAAGAGAGTATAATAGTTTTGTTCACATAACGGTTGTTTGTAACACCTAAAACTAAAAGAGTTAGATATAGAGTCATAAGTGGGCGTGACCCTGCCCACAAATCGGTTATTTGTATTTAACTCGCAAACTAAAAAGCTATATAAGCCAAACTTTCTGCAGTCGGGTCTCTTACATACCCCACCACACACCATGAAAGTAGAAATCGGATAATAACCACGCCCACCTCCCATACAAAGGTTAGGTTGAAAATTACTAAAAGTGGGTTAACTAACTAACGAAAAACGTCAGAAACACTAAATTTTGCAGAAGAAATAGCAGAAGGGAGCTGTACTCAAATTGGGTCACCATATCTCTGGAACTACTCGACCGATTCGAATGAAATTCGGTATATAATATTTTCTTGACACCCTGATAACACGGACAATGGGTGAAATCGGTTCACAACCACTACTACTTTCCTTATAACTCAATTTTGAAATCCATCTTATTCCTTCACTTTATAATGTAAACATAAGGAACCAATGAAGATAACGGAATTAAACTTTACACAATTAGTGCATATCTCTGGCTTCACTTGTGAAAAAATTGTCGAAAACGGACCATAACTTTTCAAGGCCCCAGATATCGAACATGTTGAACTCAGCGCCTAAGGATAAATTTTAACCGAAAATATGGGTAAATCTCTCAGATATCTCAATTTAATTCAGAGGTAATTGTTTTCTTCTAATAGTGTGTCTCTGTTCCAAAAATTATTAAAATCGTGTCATAACATTTCCATAGACCTAATTATAGGTTTTTCAAAAATACGGTGAGCTTTATTCCGCATATATGTATTGGTTAAATTTCTTCAATAATACCTGACTTGGAGCGCACACCTTCCAAAGGCTGTATCTCCGAAACTACTATTCGGATCGACTTGAAAATTTAGGATAATATTCTTGAGATGTTGTAGAAATTAATAAGCTATCGATAATTAATCGATTTTTTGAACCCACGAAACCCATGTAGCCTCTTAGATGTTGTACAGGTGAGTTCTTTATAACGGTTTCTTTTAGACCCAATTATGAACAGAATTTTCCATAATCCTCCCTTTAATTATGATTTTATCTTAGAAGACATTTATTGCAGTATTCGACCTATAAAGACTGATTCTGTTTATTCATTTTGAACTCATTAACCTCTTTACACAGCTTTAGAACTTGACTGAATTGGGGAGTTCTTATGTAATGACAAAACTCAAATTTCCAGAATTTCTGACATGAATCCTCAAATAATCCATCAAACTATAGAAATGTGCTAAACCTTAACTTAAAAAACTTTACTGTTATGAAATTCTATTACACACCGAATAGGCCACGATTCCATTATTATATTGTTCCAAAAATACTTTAACACAACAAACAGTGACAGAAACAGAGAAAAGTTCGTACCATTTTAAAAGAAACTGTGAACCTGATACGAAAAATATGATGGATTCAATTCGAAACACTATTCATATAATATAGTAATCGTTTTTAGTTGTTTGTGACACCTTCTTGAGGTAACAATGCTTTCTTCAAATAAGAAAGATGATTTAGAATAAACACAACTCAAATGTAAAGCTCTGGCGGGCAACTATATCTCAAATGTTCATTGCTCATCATTTTCTTAAGTCTCGTTAATTTATGAAATTTTCCTATAAGCTTATCTGATCTGTTTATAAGTAGTCAATCATTGGTCTTAGATGAAAGTTCGAGACTCGTTGCATCAACTCAGAATTTTGGTTGATATCTACGATGTATTATAGTCTCTCGCGAAGTAAAAGTAATTAAGTTAATAAACACATTTTGTTGTTAAGAAGACGACATCTTGTATTTGAAATTTTTCCCCTTTTTTGAGTCTGAAATCTTTCTTCCACTTGCCTTCCATACGAATAATGTACTTTGTGTTCGCATTAACCACGCTAAACTACAAAACAAAACAATTAAAAACCCGAAACATACGTAGTAGTACAAGTGGAAGCAACTAATAGTCAATAAATTTATAAGTGTGAGTAGCTTAATGAAATTCGTATAATGCAGCTCGTGCCATAAAATATGAATAAATATTTGGAAAGATACGAGCAATTAGACTAATGGCATTTCAATGCGATGGAACAGGTTTGCCAACGTGTAGTATTTAATTAAACATCTTTTAGCAAATTAACAGAATCTTTCAATTAATTTATTTAAAAGAAAGAACTAAAAATTACTTGCTTTTTGGGAAAAAATAATAAACAAACTAAGTAATTCTAGTGTACACCAAAGCTTCCACGGATAATACCTTATCAAATATATAAATCCACTGTTTGTCTAATTGATCAATTAATACATTCAAATTGTATCAAATTAAATGACAGTCATAGTCAAGGCCTTGTAAATAACTGCCATATTCTATAGCAATTTATGACAACATATGTCAGTAAAGTCTCAGATAACAATAAAAATGATAAATTTGTTTGTTATTCAAGGAATTAATCTTCCCGACGAAGTGGACACAATGTTGTAGCAATTGTACAATTGTCAAACTAGTGTCATCAAATTTGGCATAATGAAAAGAGTACATTAGTCTGAAGGCAGGAAAGTATTTATTCAAAATAATATGACTCCAGCCGTCAGTGCTTTTGACAATGACAATTTTAGGATTGATGAAATTTGTACTAGTCACTGAAGATTGTCATGCGACCTGAAGAAACAATTGATTAACAATTAAATAATATTTTTTCCATGTAGTAAAATATTCTGTCAACGAAAGTGTATTAGTGTCAAATTAGCGTCATTAAATTTGACATTATGAACACCGCGCATTCTTTACGTTTATCATAACGTTTGCATTGTTACCATTCACTGGACAATATACTGGTCAATTCAGACAGTTTTTGATTTCTTTTCTTAACACATATCGTATATATAAAATAGAATTGCTATAGATATCAGGAAAGAACAGTAAGTAACTCATTCCCTCTAGATACTTATCTAATACGGAACTGAGTATACAGAAGCAGAGGCAACTCAATTCACTTTTGATTCCAATAAAAAATTTTATTGTACTTTTTATTTCATTTTTTATTTTATTTTTTTTTACTTTTTTTTACTTTTTAATGTTTTTTTTACTTATTTTTTTCTCTCGTTTTCCATCTTCTTTTGCAATGAAATGTTAATTAAACCAATACAATTTATACGCGCAAGCCATTTATTTGATTAAAATTAACTTGTTAGCTGTCGAAAACGTAAAAAATGTATTTTTGAGCAGCAGCAAATTTGTTTGGATTGAAAGGAAATTGATGATGCAAAATAAACGATGAATGGCTGACCTACAATAGCGCGCCGCTTGAATGGCCGAATGGCAGTGATTCACAAAAAAAGGTAAAAATAAGCAAACAAAAAAAAAGAATATAATGCGTGCGATTTTTTATGCGGAGTTTTACCTTTAAATATTTTTTCATATTTTTTTTTTTGCTTGTGTTTCTCAAAGTCATGGCCGTCATGACAAGCGTTGAAAGGCACGGCTTATTGATGAGGGCATAAAAATAAGTTAATTATGTCCGAAGTGGTGGAAGTGTAAAATAGCTGAAATTAGTAAATATGTATATATATAGTATGCAAATCAACCTTTTTATAAACTTTTATAGAAACAACCACAAAAAATTAACGACAACTAAATCTAGCGGAATAAATTTGTGAAAAGTGGTATGCAAGTCCATTATTCACTATTTGAAGTAGATGGAAAATCTACTTTGATTTAGTTTTTAATTTTGCAGATATGAACTTGCAAATTTTTGCAAATAAAATCTACATATTAAATGTCATACTTAAAACATTTCAATAGATTATGTTTATTTAAGCTATCTTTATCTATGCAGTTTTAATACTAAAATAGATACTAAATGTCGCATAATATTTTTTCTTAACCCCCTTCATTTTGACACCCATATTGCGATAAATCGATTACATTATCAATTAAATTGAATACAATAAGTGGCAACCCTTCCCAAAACTATTCTCAATTATAAGCTCTCTAAAAACACTTCAGTTTGATACCCATTTTGCAAAATATCATTAATTTTTAAGTTTTATTTAAAAACTATATATACATTATTGCAACCCCTCTCGAATTCATTTTCAACCTCCTTGAGCCTCTTCAGTTGGCAACTCCTCTCAAAAATATTTTCAACTCTCAACTTTTTCAAACCGTTCAGTTTGAAATCCTTATTGCATGCTTCATTAATTTACAATTTTTTATGCTTTGAAATTTCAAATAAGTGACAACCTTCAAACTCTTTTATTATAATGAAAAACCATCCCATTCTCACACCGAACAATAATAATTATATAAATTTAATGAATCAAGTCGGATAGTATAAAAGTCAACATCAAAGAACACACTAGTCACTAACTAAAATTAGGAAAAGAACTAAACACCTGCGAATGATGTTTGTATAATAATAACTAACCGTGAACATAATTCAAAGATAATAAATAACAATTTGAAGTTAACAGAGTGTGAAGCAATGAACCGAAACGAGGAAGGGGAAATAGCAGTTGATTAATAGCCGTTCGGAAGAACAAAGCGAAAAGAAATATTGAATAATGTTGAAAAGTAAACAGAAGAAGAGTGAACGGAAGTCAAGAAGCAACAGCTTCTCACAGCAAACGGTTGAAGTTAAAGAATTACCACATTTTAAGAGCGCAATTAAATGCAATTATGTATTAAAGTAATGCAGTCAAGGCAATTGCAATGGAAAGCAAAGGTTAATAGCCTGAAATGAGTCAATGGAGGTTAGGAGTTTACGAACTTCAAAACGAAATCCATCTTAACTTAAGTTTTTGAATATAATCTTACGAAATTTTCGGTTTCCTAGTTATACTCAATACTATTTTTTTACTCTAACTAAAAATTTAATTCGGAATCAAAAAAGGCTTAATTGAAAATAAAAACTCAATTTTAAAAAACAAAAATAAAAAAAAAACAAGTAAGGAAGGGCTAAGTTCGGGTGTAACCGAACATTTTATACTCTCGCAATTTATTTATTTAACTTTATTTATATTATATAATAAACAATTTGACCCACATATTCGTCATATATATTGTATAACGTCCAATGAAAGTTGGAAACCATAATATTAGGTTAGAAGCACCGAGGTCCTCGTGTTCGATATATGGGGCCTTAAAAACCTATGGTCCGATTTCGGCGATTTGTAGAATGGGGCTGCCACACTATTAACATAGTATTTGTGCAAAGTTCTGCACCGATATCTTCACTAGTGCTTACTTTATATATTGTAAAGTAAACGATTCAGATCGTCTTCAAAGTTCTGGTATATAGGAAGTAGGCGTGGTTGTGAAGCGATTTGGCCAATTTTCACAACATATTATTGGGAGGTAAGGAAACTATTACAAACCAAGTTTCATTGAAATCGGTCGAGTAGTTCCTGAGATATGGTTTTTGACCCATAAGTGGGCGATGCCACGCCCATTTTCCATTTTGTAAAAAAAATCTGAGTGCAGCTTCTATCTGCCATTTTTGATGTGAAATTTAGTGTTTCTGACGTTTTTCGTTAGTGAGTTAACCCACTTTTAGTAATTTTCAACCTAACTTTTGTATGGGAGGTGGGCGTGGTTATGATCCGATTTCTTTCATTTTTGGACTGTATTAGGAAATGGCTAAAAAAACGACAGCAGAAAGTTTGGTTTATATAGCTTCATTGGTTTCCGAGATATATACAAAAATTCTATTAGCAACCTTCCTATGGTGCCAAGAAATAAGTGTGCCAAGTTTCATCAAGATATCTTAATTTTTACTCAAGTTACAGCTTGCACAGACGGACGGACGGACAGACAGACGTTTAGTTAATTCAAACACGTCAAACATTAATTTAATTCCGAGCATAGCTCAAGCAAAATACTCAATTTTAATTCTAAGAAGTATTGACTCAAATAATTCAATCCTAATACCAAACTAAAAGATTATTCCCACTCAATCCCAACTCAAGCTAAATATGTTTAATTTAAACTCAATATCAATTCTAACAAAACTCAATTTGCAAAATAATCAAAACAAAATGTATGTAATTGCGTCGAATGCATAAATATTGATATCAAACATATATTAAGGATGAGATATAAGAGGATGGGATCATGTGTTGAAGTTCACGCAAGTGAGGAAAGTTTTTGATTGTCATTCACTTGGGAGTGGCCAGAAACGATTCTTCTCCACATGGTTCAAGCAGCTCACGACTTCCGGTTTTAGACCAAGTATCCTCTGGGTAGCCAACAGACATCCGTTTGAAGGCGAGCTAAAGTGAGAAGGCGAAGCCCGCTTATGCGGTTGTGCGTAGGGCTTGGGACCCACCACATAAAAACGAAGTACCAATGAAATATCTACGAAAGCCTCGGATGAGACACCCCCCTTTTGATGACGACCCCTGCAAACGTTTTAAGGATAATGATATAAGGGCATGCACCTGGAATGTCCGGACCCTTAATTGGGAAGGTGCCTCTGCCCAGCTGGTTGATGTCCTCATACGACTCAAGGCTGACATCACCGCCATCCAAGAAGTGCGATGGACGGGACAAGGACGGAAGAAGGTGGGTCCTTGTGACATCTACTACAGCGGCCATATAAAGGAGCGCAAATTTGGTGTTGGATTTGTGGTGGGAGAGAGACTCCGTCGCAGAGTCCTGGCATTCACCCCGGTGGATGAACGTCTTGCCACAATCCGCATCAAAGCGAGGTTCTTCAACATATCGCTGATTTGCGCCCACGCCCCAACGGAAGAGAAGGACGATGTGACCAAAGATGCTTTCTATGAGCGCCTAGAACGCACCTATGAGCGCTGCCCCCGCCACGATGTAAAAGTCGTGCTTGGCGTTTTTTAACGCCAGGGTGGGTAAAGAAGGTGTATTTGGCACAACAGTCGGAAAATTCAGCCTCCATGACGAAACATCGCCAAACGGCCTGAGGCTGATCGACTTCGCTGGGGCCCGAAATATGGTCGTTTATAGTACCAGATTCCAGCATAAGAAAATACATCAAGCTACCTGGCTGTCTCCTGATCGAAACACGCGGAACCAAATCGATCACGTTGTGATAGACGGAAGACATGTCTCCTGTGTTATAGACGTGCGTACGCTCCGAGGACCAAATATAGACTCGGACCATTATCTGGTCACAGCGAAGATACGCACCCGCCTCTGTGCAGCAAAGAATGCCCGTCAACAAACACAAGGAAGGTTCGACGTCGAAAAGCTGCAATCGCAACAGACAGCCACGAAATACTCTACTCGACTTGCACTCCTGCTCTCTGAGAGCACTCATCAGCATCTCGGTATAAGGGAACTGTGGAACGGCATCTCAAACTCACTGTGTACCGCTGCAGCCGAAACAATTGGTTTTCGGCAACGACAAAAAACAAGCTGGTACGATGAGGAGTGCCGTCTCGCAGCGGAGAGAAAACAGACTGCCTACCTCGCAACGTTGCAAACGACCACAACACGTGCGGGATGGGATAGATACCGAGAGCTGAAGAGGGAAGCGAGACGCATCTGCAGACAAAAAAGGAAAGAGGCCGAAATGCGTGCGTACGAAGAGCTTGAGAAGCTGGCAGACAGAGGTAATGCTCGAAAATTTTATGAAAAAATGAAGCGACTTAACGAAGGTTTCAAGACCGGAGCAGCCTCATGTAGAGACCAAGGTGGTAATCTGGTAACCGATGTCCAGGGCATACTGGGATTATGGAGGGAACACTTCTCCGACCTGCTGAATGGCAGTGAGAGTACAACACCAGGAGATGGCGAACCCGATCCCCCAATCGATGACGATGGAACAGATGTTCCATTACCCGACCATGAAGAAATTCGAATAGCAATTACCCGCTTGAAGAACAACAAAGCAGCGGGGGCCGATAGATTGCCGGCAGAACTATTCAAATACGGCGGCGAAGAACTGATAAGGTGCATGCATCAGCTTCTTTGCAGAATATGGTCGGAAGAAAGCATGCCTGGCGATTGGAATCTCAGTGTGCTCTGCCCAATCCATAAAAAGGGAGATCCCACAATCTGCGCCAATTACCGTGGGATCAGCCTCCTAAATATCGCATACAAGGTTCTATCGAGCGTACTGTGTGAAAGACTAAAGCCCACCGTCAACGAACTGATTGGACCTTATCAGTGTGGCTTTAGACCTGGAAAATCGACAACTGACCAGATATTCACCATGCGCCAAATCTTGGAGAAGACCCGTGAAAAGAGGATCGACACACACCACCTTTTTGTCGATTTTAAAGCTGCTTTCGACAGCACGAAAAGGAGTTGCCTTTACGCCGCGATATCTGAATTTGGTATCCCCGCAAAACTAATACGGCTGTGTAAATTGACGTTGAGCAACACCAAAAGCTCCGTCATGATTGGGAAGGACCTCTCCGAGCCGTTCGATACCAAACGAGGTTTCAGACAAGGTGACTCACTATCGTGCGACTTCTTTAACCTGATGCTGGAAAAAATTATAAGAGCTGCAGAGCTAAACCGAGAAGGTACAATCTTCTACAAGAGTGTACAGCTCCTGGCGTACGCCGATGATATTGATATCATCGGAAGCAACAACCGCGCCGTTTGTTCTGCTTTTTCCCGCATGGATAAGGAGGCGAAGCGAATGGGTCTGGAGGTGAATGAGGACAAGACGAAATATCTCCTGTCATCAAACAAACAGTCGACGCATTCGCGTCTTGGCTCCCACGTCACTGTTGACAGTCATAACTTCGAGGTCGTAGATAATTTCGTATACCTGGGAACCAGCATCAACAACACGAACAATGTCAGCCTCGAAATCCAGCGCAGAATAACTCTTGCCAACAGGTGCTACTTTGGACTGAGTAGGCAATTGAACAGTAAAGTCCTTTCTCGACGAACCAAAATCAAGCTCTACAAGTCGCTTATCATTCCCGTCCTGCTTTACGGTGCAGAAGCTTGGACGATGTCAACATCAGATGAGACGACACTAGGAGTTTTCGATTTTGCGCAAGATTTATGGTCCTCAGAACATTGGCAACGGCGAATACCGCAGACGATGGAACGATGAGCTGTACGAGTTATACGACGACATTGACATAGTTCAGCGAATAAAAAGACAGCGGCTACGCTGGCTAGGTCATGTTGTCCGAATGGACGAAAACACTCCAGCCCTGAAAGTGTTCGATGCAGTACCCGCCGGAGGAAGCCGAGGAAGGGGAAGGCCTCCACTCCGTTGGAGGGACCAGGTGGAGAGCGACCTGGTTACACTTGGGATCTCCAACTGGCGCCGAACTGCGAAGGAGAGAGAGAGGTGGCGCACTATCGTCGATTCGGCTATAACCGGCTAAACGGTTGCAACGCCAATCACATACACATACATTGCAAACTGAGTCTAAGCGCAAAGTCAACACTTAATTCACTCAAGAATAATTCGACATCAATTTAATTTAATTTTTTCTCAACATTAAACTTAAATTACAATACAAAAATACACATACATCAACAGCCACTCGACTCTTAGGGCGGAATAAATTAGCTCAATGATTTTTAAGAAATTAAATTAAATTGTCATCATTAAAAATGTGTAAAATTTTAATTAGTTGGCCCGCGCAACAACAGCACCGTGCCTCGCATGAGTGTAAATCAAATAATTAATAAATTTTACTTAAAAATACTTTATAGCCGCAAGCGACAAATAATGGTACACACGCGTAACGCGCGGCATAGAGGCGGTCCACAGCTGGCGGCAGCGCGTGGCTAAAGGCAGAGTTGCTTATTTTAAAGCATTTAAAACGAATTTAAATGCAGAAGCGGAGGGAAAAACAAAATAATATGCTAAAATGAAATGAAAGTAGAAAAACCACGCACGGATGCTGACTGGCTGGCTGGTTATGCTGGTGATGATAACGATGGTGTTGGTGTTGGAGCTGAAAAGCTGATATTGTTGGTGCGCAAGTCGTTGCTGTTGGTGGCTGGTGAGAAAGGCAGCGGTGTTGGTGCGCTGCGAGCGGAAGCTGCGAACATATAAATTTAAAACCGATTTAGAATTTATGCAAATCGCAAGCAATCAACGCCACGAACCGGCAGCAGCGTCGCCATCCGCGCGCTCTTCGCCCACACCTTCAGTCGGAGTTTCGCCGTGGTTTGTATGGTTGGTATGACTATGATTGTTGCTGTTGCTGCGTCGTCGCTGGTCGAACGCGTGAAACAATTGGAAGCTGTTCGCACTTAATGAGGCAATAAATTAGTAGTCCGCCGTCGATTTTACGAGGTCCGAAACTAATTTAGTGTTATGTTGTGGTGTCGTGTTTGGTGCGTCGCATCCGCAGTATCCGAGCAGCAGAGCATCAACAATTGGCCAATGATTTTGGCATATTGCTGGTGTTGTTGTTATAATTATTTATATATTTTTTGTTGCTTGATGCTATCATGTTGCATGTTGCGTTCAAACTGGCTGCGGAATATGCTATTAAAAGGCACACACACACACAAACAGACTTCTATTGCTATATACATATGTATGTGCTCAGGTACTTATGTTAATTGCATTGAAAGCTTCGGGCGATTTGAAAACTGAAAAGGCGGAAATTATTGGCAGCATCTTTGAAAATATTTTCGTACCTGTTTTAGCCCGTAATCGGTGCGAAAATCAGAAACCAGAAAATAGAATTAAGAAATAATTAAATAATTAAAGAAGATGACAGGGAGGATAAGCGAGGAATGACTATAGCAAGCTTTCGATTTTCTTAGCTAGCTTTATGAGTTTTATTAGTTCACGCTTTCAAATACACGTCTAATTATAGCTTGTCAGACAAGCAGAAATAATCTCGAGAATAATTTATAACAACATGCTCTTCGGCTTTGATTTGAAGTTTGTGTTCTTGCATGAAATATTTGAAATTTGAAATATTTCGAACTTTCGAGTTCCTTGCAGGTCTCATGTGCTCTTCTTGCAGTCAGTAACTCTTTCGGTATATAACCACTTTTCTTTGCTCCAAAAAGAGACTACAATTGCAAAAACCACACGAATGTTTAGACACAATCAGTTCTTTCTTTTTCTGTTCATATCAAATCCACCTTGCAGTTTGTTGCTGAATTAACCGAACCTGACTTCTTTGATTTTAAAGCTAATATTTTTATCTGAAATCAATTTTTTCGTGAGTTTCAACAGCTTCTTACCCATAATAGAATCTTAAAACATCAGCTGATAAGAATAAGCTTCATGTTTCAATAAAGTCGGCGTAGAATCTACCTGGGATTCTGAATGAGTTCTGAAATCGTACAACTTCTTTTTTAAATAAGCTATGATTAATCATGTTTAAATGCTTTTAGAGTAATCAGTTTCGTGCTAGACGATCTCTTTTAGATAACAAATATGCCATAACCGAACTTTAGCTTTAAATATTCTTTAAATCAGTAAAAAATAGCCTAACTTATTTCAACCTGATCTCTATTCAATAATTAAGATGAGACTCTTGATAGTTTAAGTTCCCTTCTGGTTCAACTATTAGAACATATGGACAAATATTTCGACTAAGATTTTACAGAATTTCCATGAAAAATACACACAATTTTCAGTAAAATATAATTTTTATTTTAGCATTAACACAAGAGGAACAACAATCAATAGCACAAGTCTGATGAGTCAAATAAAATGACTACTCAGGAATCTTAATAAACGAGCTTAGAAGCGACGTTGTTTGTAGACACGACGACGGACAGTGCGGTATCTGTAACCATCTTGAGCGTGTTGCTCATAGACTTCAGAGGCAGCGGGTTGTGGTGCAGGTGGGATGTAGGATGAAACTGGAGCCGAAGGTGCGGGTTGGTAGACTGGAGCTGGAGCTGGAGCGGGGGCTGGAGCATAGGCTGGTTCAGGTGCGTTGGCTGCGGGTGGAATGTAGGATGAGACAGGAGCTGATGGCGCAGGTTGGTATACTGGAGCAGGAGCTGGTGCAGGTGCTGGAGCGTAAGCTGGTTCAGGAGCATTAGCTGCAGGTGGGATGTATTGGTTTGATGGTGCGCTAGCAGCGGGTTGATCGTAACCATAACCCAGGTGGGAGACATCAGCGGAGACGAAAGCCAAAGTGGCGATGAGAGCAACGGCGGCGAAAAGTTTCTGTGGAAAAGGAAGTAGAAAATTAGTTTTACTTCTTCCATTTGGACAACTGCTGTTCTTTATTGCATATCCTTGCTATCGAAGAACTAGATACTCACCATTTTTACTATGCTTGGTGTAGTTTTGTTGTTCTTGTGAATGTTTGATCGTTGAAGCCGCACACTGTATATATGATTTTCCCCTCTCGAATGCAATATTATTTTTAGTGAACGCAGCATTAATGATTTAGCTTCACAACTAGAAATTGCTGTTAGAATAAACAAATCAATTATGGCAAACTCACGCACATATTTCCTCATGGAAGATATGCACACGTTTCTACAAAGAAATGGAGAAGTATTAGTGCAATGGCTAGAAAAGCTCACACTCAAATATAATGAGCTGGTCTTTCGTAGAAACATGTTTTCCATTGAATTTAAAGTATTTAAAAATTTGGCAAAGAAGTATAGTACCATGTTTTCAGCGAAGATATGAATAAACATTTGACAAGGCGATATTAATTCTATAATATACTCGTATATTCGACTCAACTGATCATTTTTAAAACTAGCGTTGTTCAGGCATATGACCACATACTTCAATTTTGCGCCGTTTTTTCATGCTAACCAACCAAGCCTTAGGAGCTTCAAGAATATTTTCTCATCCCACTACTTCCGTTATTATGACAGCTGTTTCGACAGATAAACATCATTTTCTAAAAGATTATCAACTGAGATGCAATTTTCGGGAGAATCTAAAGTAATGTTTATAGAGTTCACAGAAGATATATTTTCCTACAAAAAATTGTTCGTAGATTACACCTGATATTGAATTTGACATCATTATCCACACATAATAAAAGAGCTAACCAAAATATAATAATCATTACACACTTAAGGTTTGCGAGTTACTAATCGACTTCAGGGGGAGATAGGTATGGAATATAGACTGGAAGTGGAACTGTATCATAAGTTCGATCGGGATCGTTCGAGACGGGAAGAATATAGAATGAGACTGGAGCCGATGACGCAAGTGATAATTTGGAGCTGGAGCCGAAGTGTAAGTTGGTTCAGGTCATTAGCTGCAGGTGAAATGTAATGCTTAGAATTTAGTAACCATAGCATAACTCTGAGGTCATCGCCACTTTGGCGTAGAAGTAATGAGGTAATGTTAAAGAATTTCAGTGGATGGAAAGAGTATTTCACTAAATTACATATGTGTGTAACATTATTGAGCTTTCCCTTTATATACAATTTTTCTTTACAGAAATAATGAAAATGAGGATCGATTAAAATATATATACAGTGGAACTTCCATAACTCGAACTTCTATAACTCGAAGATCTTCATAACTCGAACACTTGCATTGGCAATAGCGTTTAGAAGCCAAATTTCATACAAATCTCCTTCCCTAATTCGAATTTCTATAACTCGAAGTTCTTCTTACCTCGAACTTTTGAAGTGGCAATAGAAGACAACTTTCATACAAATTTTCTTCCATAAATCGAACTTATTGGTCAGGGCATAATACAAAATTTAAAATTTTTTACCGAGGTAGAATTTTAGAAGAGTCCCTATATATCTTATGGAGGCGAACAATAAGTATGATATTACACTTATGAATTGCATAAATCATGTAACAAAGGCGTGGAATACAAACGTCAAGAGCCAAACAATTGCAGCAAACAAAATTCAGAATACATGTTTTAACGTATGAATATAAAACTTTTTGCGAATTAAATAAATAAAACTGGGTATAAATCCATATTTTACTGCTTTTTGAAAAATTATATTTTTTAATGAAAATTCTATAACTCGAAGTCTCTCTAAATCGAAGTTTTTTGTGGATTATAGTGATTCGAGTTAGAGAAGTTAAACTGTACTTGGAAGTATTTAAATATCATAGCCTATCATATACTGGTAGTGTATAATGTATATTTAACTCGAATATAGGTATAATACTCCTTGAATTCAAGGGCTCTAACTATAATGCGAAAAGTCAATATCATAGTTAGGGTGTCAGGGCGCCACAGGGATTTTGGTTACTGGGAAAGATTGAAGATGTTAAGCAATAATGGAGATTTTGATTCACATTCTGTTATTATTTTCTTTCGGTTGTTTCTGAGGTATAGTAAGATGGCAGTTGGAAAAGTATGTGTGATAAACTTGCCAATATTGTGTGACATTCCAGATAGATCAATAACGTGGGGATACTAGATATAAGCAGGCTAACAAATTTGGCGTGAGTTACTAACCACATAATATACATGATCGTATAAATAATAATTTGTAACTTGAATAGCTTAGCTGAGAGGACAACTTGAATCATAACTAAAACTATTCGACCATAATTTTTGAGGAATTTCTTAAGTTAATAAAAATTTAAAGACACTCTTAACTTAGTAAAAATTTATTTATTTCAATATAATCACTAACGAAATCAATGAAATCTTCAACAAAAATCAGTCACGAGCTTAGAAACGACGTTGTTTGTAGACACGACGACGCACGGTGCGGTATCTGTAACCATCTTGAGCGGGTTGCTCATAGACTTCAGAGGCAGCGGGTTGTGGTGCAGGTGGGATGTAGGATGAAACTGGAGCCGAAGGTGCGGGTTGGTAGACTGGAGCTGGAGCTGGAGCGGGGGCTGGAGCGTATGCTGGTTCAGGTGCGTTGGCCGCGGGTGGGATGTAAGATGAGACTGGAGCTGATGGCGCAGGTTGGTACACGGGAGCAGGTGCTGGAGCTGGAGCATAAGCTGGCTCGGGAGCATTAGCTGCAGGTGGGATGTATTGGTTTGATGGTGCGCTAGCAGCGGGTTGATCGTAACCATAACCCAGATGGGAGACATCGGCGGAGACGAAAGCCAAAGTGGCGATGAAAGCGGCGGCGGCGAAGAATTTCTGTAGAAAAAGAAGTAGAAATTTAGTTTTACTTATTTTCATTGGACAACTGCTGTTTTTTTATTGCATATCCTTGCTATCGAGTAGGAGATACTCACCATTTTTACTAAGATTGGCGTGGTTTTGTTGTTCTACTGAAGTCCGTTCGACTTGTGAATGTTTGATCGTTGAAGCTGCGCAATTTATATATGATTTTTCCATTCCGAATGCAATAGTATAGTGAACGCAACAAATAAACATATCAATTAATGCAGACTCACACACATTTCTTTATAGAAGGCATAAATACGTTTCCACAAATAAATAGAGAAGTATTAGTTCAATGCACTTAAGGAAAAGTCAACATACAAAAAACATTAGCTGTTATTTCGTAGAAACAAGTTTTCCAAACAAATTTAAATATTTTTAGAATTAAAGAAGATTACACGCTTTAAAGCGAATATATGAATAAACATTTAAAGCGTCGAAATTAAATATATGAGTATATTTGCATATAGTTAAGTAAAAGTGGATCCGTATTTAATGACGAAGTTATAAATAATTAGTTAGAAGCTGCAGTTTATTGCTGAATGTGAAACGTACTTTTTTAAAGGTGATTATGATAATAATATTGAACTTCAAACAAGTGGCAGCATGTTATGGGGACCAATTAGAACCACTTTTAGTTTATAGCATTTTATTCGGTTAAAAATTGGACGAACGCTGGTTTCCAACTGGTTAGTCACAGCTGGGTAACTACAAACCGCACGAATTCGGAAGCACCACAATGGATGTTCGGGCTATACATTTTAAACATACATTCTAAAAAGCCATAGAAAAAGGTAGGTATTTATTCTATATAGCGTCGTTCAAGATGTGATCCGGATCTTCTTTGGAGTACATACTTATAACCAACAAGAAAGGAAGGGCTAAGTTCAGGTGGAACCGAACATTTTATACTCTTGTAATTTATTTATGAAATTTTATTAAGATAACACACAATTCGTTCCGTATGTGTGTGTGTGATTGGCGTTCAACCTTTTAGCCGGTTATAGCCGAATCGATGAGAGCGCGCCACTCCTCTCTTTCCTTCGGAGTTCGGCGCCAGTTGGAGATTCCAAGTGTAACCAGGTCGCTATCCACCTGGTCCCTCCAACGGAGTGGAGGCCTTCCCCTTCCTCGGCTTCCTCCGGCGGGTACTGCATCGAACACTTTCAGGGCTTGAGTGTTTTCGTCCATTCGGACAACATGACCTAGCCAGCGTAGCCGCTGTCTTTTTATTCGCTGCTATGTCAATGTCGTCGTATAACTCGTACAGATCACCGTTCCATCGTCTGTGGTATTCGCCGTTGCCAATGTTCTGAGGACCATATATCTTGCGCAAAATTTTCCTCTCGAAAACTCCTAGTGTCGTCTCATCTGATGTTGACATCGTCCAACCTTCTGCACCATAAAGCAGGACGGGAATGATAAGCGACTTGCAAGGCTGACATTGTGTGTGTTGTTGATACTGGTTCCCAGGTATACGAAATTATCTACAACTTCGAAGTTATGACTGTCAACAATGACGTGGGAGCCAAGACGCGAGTGCGCCGACTGTTTGCTTGATGACAGGAGATATATCGTCTTGTCCTCATTCACCTCCAGACCCATTCGCTTCGCCTCCTTATCCATGCGGGAAAAAGCAGAACAAACAAATTGCTTCCGATGATATCAATATCATCGGCGTACGCCAACAGCTGTACACTCTTTTAGAAGATTGTACCTTCTCTATTTAGCTCTGCAGCTCGTATTATTTTTTCCAACATCAAGTTAAAGAAGTCGCACGATAGTGAGTCACCTTGTCTGAAACCTCGTTTGGTATCGAACGGCTCGGAGAGGTCCTTCCCAATCATGACGGAGCTTTTGGTGTTGCTCAACGTCAACTTACACAGCCGTATTAGTTTTGCGGGGATACCAAATTCAGACATCGTGGCATAAAGGCAGCTCCTTTTCGTGCTGTCGAAAGCAGCTTTAAAATCGACAAAAAGGTGGTGTGTCGATCCTCTTTTCACGGGTCTTCTCCAAGATTTGGCGCATGGTGAATATCTGGTCCATAGTTGACTTTCCAGGTCTAAAGCCACACTGATAAGGTCCAATCAGTTTGTTGACGGTGGGCTTAAGTCTTTCACACAGTACGCTCGATAGAACCTTTTAGGCGATATTTAGGAGGCTTTCCCACGGTTATTGGCACAGTTTGTGGGATCTCCCTTTTTATGGATTGGGCAGAGCACACTGAGATTCCAATCATCAGGCATGCAAAATCGTTCCGTATATTCCATATATAAAATCTACCAGAATAACAAAAATTATTATATATAGTATACGAGGGCTGAAGTAATTTCTGAACCGATATCACTCATTTTCATCATCAAGCTACACTTTATCCAAGTCTATAAGGTAATTTAATTTTGATAATATATCTCACACATAAACCGATATATGCGGTATAAATCCCACCGGATGTCTGATAGCAGATGGATGAGAGTTATGACCCGATTCCCTCTGAATTTCTTTAAAATATCTGAGACATTTACCGAAATTTTCGGCAAAAAATTAGAACTTGGGTCCACGTGTTCGATAAATGGGCCTTTAAAAGTTATAATCTGATAACGGCGAATAATAACGTTGAGGTGCCAAGCCTGCTAGAAAATGATGTTTAAGAAATATTTCGTATGAGGACAGAAAACGGTAATGGGTTAAAACCATAGGTCCTTAAGAGCCACGTACTCACCCTTATCCACATATGGCTACAACAAAGCCAACCTAAAGATTGGTTATGATATTAACCAAATTTCATATAGCTCCAAATCCACAGACTCTAAATATCAGAATCTTATAAATCAATATTTTCATCTACATTTATGTCAGACCCTCCACCTTTTGTATCAAAATTTCAAAACAATATGCATTTCGGGTTAATTAACAATTTATTTTGGAATATTCCTTAGTTCTAGCTTAGAAACGACGTTGTTTGTAAACACGACGACGGACTGTACGGTATCTGTAACCATCTTGAGCGGGTTGCTCATAGACCTCAGAGGCAGCGGGCTGTGGTGCATAGGCGGGAGCAGGAGCTGGAGCGTAAGCTGGTTCAGGAGCGTTGGCGGCGGGAGGAATGTATGATGAGACTGGGGCGGATGGCGCAGGTTGGTACACTGGCGCTGGAGCTGGAGCTGGAGCTGGAGCGTAAGCTGGCTCGGGAGCATTAGCTGCAGGTGGAATGTATTGGTTTGATGGTGCGCTAGCAGCGGGTTGTTGATAACCATAGCCCAACTCTGAGACATCAGCGGATACGAAGGCCAAGGTGGCGATGAAAGCGGCGGCAGCGAAGAATTTCTGTGGACGGGAAGAAAATTTCAATTATTGATATGTTCCAGATTGAGATTTTTTACGGTTAATTTAAGCGGTGTCCTTGGAGGATGTGTCCCTGGAGGATATTTCCTTTTGTATAAATACTTAGTACGAAATATTTACCATTTTTAGTTTTATTGAGTTGCTCTGTTGCACCCCGTTCGACTTGTGAGTATTTTATCACACTTACTTCTCTGTTTATATACAATTTTTTCTTTACTGAAACATCTATTAAACGAAATATATGTGAGTATGTTAGGTTTGTGCAAATGCAAATTAATTGCAATATAGACATTTCAACTTTCCGCTTTTAATGTGGTAGCAGTTTGAAAGCACTTAAATGAAGAATCAACTGATAAGTGTAGCTAAAGTGATTAAAACTTGCTTGACATTTTCCGACTTTCAGATGGCACGCTTTTGAATATATTAATATGAATAAACATAAAGATATCAAGTCATCACATATGCTCGTACATAACATATATAATGGGGAATCTAAAAAACAAAGTATATTTGGAATTTTGATATGTTATATAAGATTGCGTCCCGAAAACTCGCTACCGGATTAATTTTTATATGGTGTAAATTTAGTTAAAGTGTTGTTCCTTGAACCCCATGTAAAGTAGAAGATCTACGTAATTGATTGCGGTGCATACAACCCATGAGATTGCAATTCATAATCCTTAAAAGAGGCCTATTTTGGACATAAATGCTCACCTAGACCACCTAGAGGACGTTGGTAGTTGTCAAACTATTATATGAAAGTGTGCAGACTGCTTCAATTCATTGTAAGTGATGAATTCTTGACGAAGATTCACATTTCCAAGACATTGTATAATGACAAATGGAACGTTGTGATAAAGAGAATGAATGTTTGTCCTAAGTTGGGTCTGTTAAACTCACACCAGAAGGACTGGATCGCTAGTTACCAGAAACGGAATTTCAAATTAACATCACTCTAACCAAAATTTATTTTATGAGGCATCTAATTTCATAAAATTTAAAACTATAATACCAAATTCGTTATTAATAGAGTCCGACCGATTAATCGGCCTTGGTATCGGCAGTGACCAGTGTCGGCCAAAAATTAGATATCGGTCGGCACTAGTTATTAATACTCAGCGGAGTTTTTAAAATATCCGACTTAGGTCGATACATATGTAAACTTCGATCAGGCTAACAAATCCATAATACTCGACTTTGGTATGGGCTCTAACAGGCAAAAAGGTTCACATTCGCCTTTTTACAATTTTTCAGTATTTCATAAGGTGCTACTTTGGACTAAGGAGACAATCGAAAAGGAAAGTCCTCTCTCGACAAACCAAAACCAAACTCTGCAAGTCGCTCATTATTCCCGTTCTGATATATGATGCAGAAGTGTGGACGATGTCGACATCTGATGAGACGGCAATGGCCCTTTTAACGGCGAATACCGCAAACAATGGAATGATGAGCTGTACGAGTTATATGGTGACATTGAGTCGAATAAAACGACTTGGCTAGGTCATGTTGTTCGAATGGATGAAAACAATCCAGCTCTAAAACATATGATACAGTACCCGCCGGTGGAAGCAGAATAAGAGGACGACCTTCTCTCCATTGGAAAGATCAGGTGGAGAGCGATCTAGTATCAATTGGTAGTTCCAATTGGCGCCAAATCGTGGGGAAAAGAAACGAATGGCGGGCTATTATTGATTCGGATAGAATCTCTTAAGCGGTTCCTGGAGCCAATTACATATATAAACGTTCAGAAACGTTGCATATTCTTTAAGTATCAAGGACAGTTACAACAGCACAACAAAAGCCGTTCGTTCTTAATTTTTAGCGAATTTCTTAAGCTAGTAATAATTGAAAGACAATCTTTACGTACTAAAAATTAATTTATTTCAACATAATCACTTACGGAATCAATGAAATCTTCAACAAAAATCAGTCACGAGCTTAGAAACGACGTTGTTTGTAGACACGACGACGCACGGTGCGGTATCTGTAACCATCTTGAGCGGGTTGCTCATAGACTTCAGAGGCAGCGGGTTGTGGTGCAGGTGGGATGTAGGATGAAACTGGAGCCGAAGGTGCGGGTTGGTAGACTGGAGCTGGAGCTGGAGCGGGGGCTGGAGCATAGGCTGGTTCAGGTGCGTTGGCCGCGGGTGGAATGTAGGATGAGACTGGAGCTGATGGCGCAGGTTGATACACTGGAGCAGGTGCTGGAGCTGGAGCTGGAGCGTAAACTGGCTCGGGAGCATTAGCTGCAGGTGGGATGTATTGATTTGATGGTGCGCTAGCAGCGGGTTGTTCGTAACCATAACCCAGATGGGAGACATCAGCGGAGACGAAAGCCAAAGTGGCAATGAAGGCGACGGCAGCGAAGAGTTTCTGTAGAACAGAAAAAAGGAGAGATGGTATTAGTTAAGTTTTAGTTTTATTGGAAAATACATGCTTTATATATATATATCCTTGCCATTGTGGAACTAGATACTCACCATTTTTACTAAGCTCGAATTTGTTTAGTTGTTCTATTGAAGTCCGTTTGACTAGTGAATTATTAGTCGTTGAAGCCGCGCTCTTTATATATGATTTTCCCTTTGAGAAAACAGTATAATTTTAAGTAAACGGAAAACAAGTAATTTAACTTCTAAACAAGAAATTACTACTAGAATAAACAAATCAATTAAGTTAGCAGATATAGCATACGCACATATTTCCACATAGAAGACATGCATACGTTCACACAAATGAAGAGAGAAGTATTAGTTCATTGCTCTTAAAGAAAAATCAACACAGAATTAACAACAGCTGGTCTTTCGATGAAACATGTTTCTAATATAATTAAATACACTTTTAGATTTTTGCGAATAAGTTTAGCAGATTAGACGAATACAAATATTTAAAACATCGCTATTAATTAACCTAAGCTTATGCTTGCATATATCTAAATTCAAATAAATATAATTAAAGTAACCTACAAAACCGGCTGACCGGCCCTTTTTATTCGCATGATTCAGTCGCCAAATGTTGATAGCTCTACAATGTTCATCATTCGCCATTCTGCTGGAATCACAAAATTTTGATGTTGGACATGATAACCAAAAACTTGCCATTTTACGACGATAACGTTCATTTCCGGTTCTAACAAAATAGTGGAAAAATTCCTTTCACCATGGAAACCATAGCTGGCAACGACTTTTCAATTTAATAAGAAAACCTACCAAAAATGTTCATTTTAACTGTCTTTGCATGGTTTATCTAGGTGAACTAGAGGTAGATATTTTCCTTATGAATCACATTATGTCGACCTCAGATATGAAGGCAATATATTTCGAATTATCTCTCAACTCCTATTAACCAATTACTATCATCGACGATAGTACTTTAGACTGATCCGCAAAAATACTGATCATACCTAGAACAAAAATGACCGACATTCCCCAAACTTCCTACGGTCAGACTTAATCTGACCCTCTCAAATACCATCATTTCAATACAATCTATTATTCGAGTTGACTAAATATTTCTTGAAGAATATGAGGAAGTTTGGCATGACATCTAAGGTAAGATCCTGGAAATATCAGGCTAGGCTTGGTTGTGTTACGGTTGACTAGAATATGTAAATTTCCTTGTGTACTCAAGCGCATTCACCATAATGAAGCTTCTTCAGCCAATTCCTGCTCGTCCCAGTGACCTAATAGGGTTTATGTGGACTCTGTGTGGCCCATTTGCTTCACTTTTTAAATTCTCAATACTTCGTGAGTGATGAGTTGGTGCTCGTTTGACTTACCAACTGCATAAAGAACAAACAATTTGTATCCGATAATATAAACCCCGAACTAGTGGTACTCACTGATTTACATGAGTACGAGAGAACACATATAATTGGTGCACACCCCTAAAACTGTTAATAGGATCTGCCTTACAGTTGAGGCAATATTATTTAGATCATATGTAAATCAGTCCTAGAGACTTACCAACGCATACCTGCTGGTTTTACACTCATCATTATTATATTCTATAACTGATTGGTACCACAAAGTATTATTTGGATTATTTATGAAAGAAGAAGAAACGAGAGTATTTGAAAATTCATAAAAAAAGATATAGTTATGCTAAAAATGTAACAGCACGCAATTTTGGTATTGTTCATAAACAGATTGCAATTTGTTATCGGTGAGTCAAATTCTTATCTCTCCCCTCTGCTTAACTGAGATGACAGTCTAAAGTCCGGTCTCTGACGGGCTTAATGCCTACATTTTGGCCAACATTTTGACCTACTGAATTTACGGCCACAATTTTCGGTAAATTACTTAAAATAAAAATAAAAACTTAAAGTAACTTTTTACGCAGTAAAAATTAATTTATTTCAACATAATCACTAAGAGAATCAATTAAATATTCAACAAAAATCAGTCACGAGCTTAGAAACGACGTTGTTTGTAGACACGACGACGCACGGTGCGGTATCTGTAGCCATCTTGAGCGGGTTGCTCATAGACCTCAGAGGCAGCTGGTTGTGGTGCATAGGCGGGAGCAGGAGCTGGAGCGTAAGCTGGTTCAGGAGCGTTAGCCGCGGGTGGAATGTAGGATGAGACTGGAGCTGATGGTGCAGGTTGGTAAACTGGAGCGGGGGCTGGAGCATAGGCTGGTTCAGGTGCGTTGGCTGCGGGTGGAATGTAGGATGAGACTGGAGCTGATGGCGCAGGTTGGTAAACTGGAGCTGGGGCGTAAGCTGGTTCGGGTGCATTAGCTGCAGGTGGGATGTATTGGTTTGATGGTGCGCTAGCAGCGGGTTGATCGTAACCATAACCCAGGTGGGAGACATCAGCGGAGACAAAAGCCAAAGTGGCGGTGAGAGCAACGGCGGCGAAAAGTTTCTGTGGAAAAGAAAGTAGAAAATTAGTTTTACTTCTTCCATTTGGACCACTGCTGTTCTTTATTGCATATCCTTGCTATCATGGAACTAAATACTCACCATTTTTAATAAGCTCGGATTAGATTCGTTGTTCTACTGAAGTCCGTTAGACTAGTGATTGTTTACTCGTTGCAGCCGCGCGCTTTATATATGATTTCCCCTTTTAGAAGGCAGTTTAATTTTTAGCAAACATACCATCAATGATTTAGCTTCGAAACGAGAAATTGCTGTTAGAATAAACAATCAATTAAGATAGACTCGGATACATATTTCCTCATAGACAACATACATACATTCACACAAAGAAATGGAGAGTAAATTATTAGTTAGTTCCACTTAAGGAAAAGCGAACAAACAGACATCGTTCGTAGAAACCTGTTTTCAATACAACTAAAAATAGTTTTGAATTGTAGCACTTTAAAGTCTTTAAAGCAAGCCATGTTAAACATTTGGAACATTATTTAAAAAAAAAAAAAGTATATTTGAAGTGACTGCATCTGTATCTTATATGAATTTTAATATAGAGGCAACAATATAAATTTTTATAGAGAGAAATAGCATAGTTTATATTTAAAAAATTAGTCACTGGGTCCAACTGTCTGTGCGATCGGCCAATCGTTCAACCGATTACTTAGTTTCGATATTTTTATAAAGACATGGAGAAGTTTGGTATTGTCGATGGTCAAAATCGGACTATTGCAACGACTACGGAATGCAGTTAAACAAAAATTAGATTTAACAAAGCGACAAATTAAGCTATAAAATTTGGAACAGAGGATCACGTACGGAAGGGCATTTTAGGTAAATTTTCGAGAAGTTAGTTTTGTAATAAGTAAATGGACGAAATCAACTACATCTTCCAATATAACTTAACTTTAATTTCTGTCAGCTATTATAATATAGGGGTAGGGAAAAGAAGTTATTCGGTATAGGTGCTTTGAGTTCAATATTCGAAAATAGCAGATCTAGTAAAAAGAAATCCGTTATTTTTCAACGAGATGACTATGTACATATAACACGATAGTAGATGAGTTGTGTTCTATCAGGATAGCGACAGACCACAAATTTTGATAGTGACTCGAAAGAAGCTTCATTAGGTTGTCTGGAACGTTTTTTTGCATACTTGGATCTTAAGGCCCTTTGAGACGATGAAATAATCACGTCAAGCATTGCATATGTGTGAGTAATGTTCACTCGCGTTTTGTCCGCAAAGGATCAAATAAACACGTCAAGGGTCATTTTATATTTGCTCTGAGTGAGTTCGGTTGTCATTTAAGCATCGGATGGTGATATGCTTTTATTGGAATCTGCTGGAATTTTACTTAAAAAAGATGATTTTTTTAAACAAAATCCCTAAAATATATTTCCATTGCTTCCTCTTCTCATCCCAATTACTACATGCTTAATTTTTATTGTCTTATAATCAGTGGCGGATCCACGGGGGGAGGGGGCTGGTTTTGGTGTTAAAACACCCCCTAAACTCAGAGAAAAATATATGTTTGTTGATATGGGTTTGGAATGAGGTTATTGATCAAAAAAATCACATCAAATTATAAGCAATTATAATAATTTACAAGATTTTTGTTGTTATTCACATAATTCGAACTTTCTCTACATTTGTACAAGCAGTATCGCTGAAGCTCAGTGATTAATTGAGGATTACACGGAATCTCACATTCCATGTTACATTTTCCTTGGTTTTTGAAAGAATTCTTCTAGTATTTCATCAACTGACAGATCTATATCCCTATGAATATTCATTGATGCTAGACCATTAAGCCTATCTTGACCTGTCGTATTTCGTAAATAGGTTTTAATTATCTTTAAACTTGAAAAACTTCTTTCCGGTGATGCTAGTGAAACAGGCAATAACGCCAATATGCGTAAAATCTTGCAAACATTCCCAAAAGACGTTTTGTTTACTGCTTCTAAAGCTGCGAGACCATTCCGAAAATGCTTGCCTGAAGTTCGCTGATTCCACATTTTTAACTCCGCAAGAAAGTTTTGTTCTGAACAGTTGATCACCGTTTCATAAAAAGAAAATATTTCTCGAGCTTTTTTAGCGTCAAATTCGTACTTTGGGGAAAATACACAAAAACAAAACGTGTCCTATAATAACTGAATTTTCGCGAAGGAACTGATATATTAAAACTACGTTGAATAATAAAACTTTTCGTAAATCCCCCGCCCGACCCAGAAAAAATTTTCTGGATTCACCACTGCTTATAATGATGGCATTGCTGCGTTTAATATATCGCAATATGCAATTTAATTCGTCCGCGCACCCGTCCATGTTGAACGTCAGAAGGCAAATGAGCTTTTTTCGTCAAGCATGAGTGGAGATGATTAAATTTGCGCCCGTCAAATTAAAATAAAAAAAATTTTGATTTTCATCAAGCAGAGCCGACAACAAATCTTGCGTATGTGTAGCCGACAAACCCCGACGGCCTCAAGAGAAACTTTTAAAAATCGACTTCCCAATTTTTAGCCAATAGCAAAGAGGGTTTCTATAGGAGGGGTATTACGATTTTATCTTCAAAATCTCTACAAGTCGTTGAACAAACGACTAAGGAAATCCAAAAATTAAAAAAAACATTGATTGATAGGGGACCATCCATAAATTACGTCACACGAATTTAAGGACTTTTTAACCCCTCCCCGCCTCCTTGTCACAAGTTGTCACATTTTGAACTCACCCCTCCCCTGACGTGACGTCACCCATTTTCCAATTTTATGGATTTATCATAAAATAAAAAGAAAAACAGGTTATTCTATTTATTCTTATATTTATTGAATAATCTTTAATAAAATCAACATTTAGTTAAATATTAAATACTAGTCAAGAAGGAATAGATACTTAATTATGCTAATTAAAAATACAAAAACTTAATCATCTTGTTTCCATGGACTTTTGACACACCCCTCTTCTTCTTCCATCCATAAAGCATCGTCATCATTAATTAAACAGAGAATCTCTCGAGCACGTCTAGCCGCAATTCTTTGAGGACGAATTTTCGCGATAGATAACAGCTCTTGTTTTTTATGTGATTGTTTGTGTTGATTGGTGGCTTTATATGAAGAAAAATATAGGCCACATATGCTACACGATCTTTTAAATAAGTATGACTCGACACTAGGGCAATAACTATCATATAGAACTTGTTTCAAATGGGATGATGCTTGGAGATTTAATATCTGTAGTAATAATGGAGCAAACTTTGCGTCGTTGTCATCACTCCCTGTGACTCCATAACCTTCTGCAATAGCAATAGTTTCACATTTAACTATTTGTAAAAAATATTGTGACTCACGTACATGTTTAGCGTACCAAGTAGCATTATTTTTCAACATCATAGCCTGTTCAATATCCAGTCCAGTAACAATTGGTGCAACAAATTCAGCAACGACTGGAAAATTATCAATGACTATCTTGCTCCAAATCTCAGCCAACACACTGCCCCCACTTTCGAAGTTTCGTTTTTTTAGTCTCAGTCAGTAGTTCGATTAATTGAATCAAGATGTGACCCAAAAGCATCATGTTTTAATAGTACACCAGTAAGTTCGCGACTGAGAGGTGCCATGCGACGTGGTACAGAGCAGCCAGTCGTCTAGCACCAGGAGCGCAGCAGATCGGGAAAAGATATTGCAATGTGATGTCACAAAGCTTTTAACCCCCCTGCCTCTTGTCACACAATGTCACTTCTGAATGATACCCTCCCCACCTTCAAGGTGTGACGTAATTTATGGATGGCCCCTAGGTTAAGGAGCTGCCAAATAAAGCCTATGCCGATGCCTAGGATGATTAACTGTTCAGGTTCTAGTATTTAACAATCATATCAGGCATAATAGTCAGCACCAACTCTACTTTATATAACTCATGAACTTAAAATAAAGAAAATGAGTTCAAAAATCCGTATTTCTTTAAATTTATGTAAAAATCCCTACAATACAATCATTTTAAAACAATATAAATTTCGTGTTGACTAACAATTTATTATGCGATATTCCATAGTTCTAGCTTAGAAACGACGTTGTTTGTAGACACGACGACGGACAGTACGGTATCTGTAACCATCTTGAGCAGGTTGCTCATAGACCTCAGAGGCAGCAGGTTGTGGTGCATAGGGGGGAGCAGGAGCTGGAGCATAAGCTGGTTCAGGAGCGTTAGCAGCGGGAGGAATGTGAGATGAGACTGGGGCAGATGGCGCAGGTTGGTACACTGGCGCAGGAGCTGGAGCTGGGGCGTAAGCTGGTTCAGGTGCATTAGCTGCTGGTGGGATGTATTGGTTTGATGGAGCGCTAGCAGCGGGTTGTTGATAACCGTAGCCCAACTCTGAGACATCAGCGGAAACGAAGGCCAATGTGGCGATAAAGGCGGCGGCAGCGAAGAATTTCTGTGGACGGGAAGAAAATTTCAATTAGTGATATGTTTCAGGGTGAGATTTAGTACGATTAATTTTTGAAATGTCCTTGAAGGATATTTTCCTTTGTTATAAATTCTTGGTACGAGATGTTTACCATTTTTATTTTTATTGAGTTGCTCTGTTGCAGTCCGTTCGACTTGTGAGTATCTTATCAGATTATCTTCTCTGTTTATATACTATTTTTTCTTTATTGAAACACCTACTGAATGAAATATATATGAGTATTTTGGCTTTGTGTCAAATAAGTAAATGTTATCGCGAAAATGCAAATTGGTTTGCAATATAGACTGCTTATGACTTAGCAGCAATTTGAAAGCACTTAAATAAGAAAGGAACTGCTAGGTGAAGCTAAAGTGATTAAAACTTGTTAGCTTGATATTTTCCGACTTGCAGATGGCACGCTTTTGAATATATTAATATGATTAAGAATAATCGTATTGATCGAAAACATTTAGTCTTATATTCATAATTGGGGTGTAAATATTTATATAGGGTGTCAAATTGATCTAAAGTTTAAAGCCACTTTCGAAGTGCTTTACATTTCATAAAGAATTATATCCAAGTTTGATATGTTGAACTCTGGATACTCGCTGTCGGATTAAGAGTAATGACGTCAGTAGTCCCGGAGGTGCCTCTAACTGTTCCTGTAAAGTAACAAATCTGCATTGATGATTGGGTGAATGTAGCTAAATACTAGTTATCGCTCACGATCTTTAAAGAAGTCTGAAGACCTCTTTAGAAGCTCACATGTTCTGACTCAATAACGAAGTATCCTTAATTTGGTTTGATGTCTATGGTATAATGAGTGTTCATATCATCGATTCAACCACGGTAGATAAATATTGTGAAGATATAAGGGCACTAGAGGGATATTTTTGGATCTGGATAGATTTTTTATATTAACCAAGAGTCCAAAGATTTCAGCACCCTTCGTAATACCTTAAATAGGTTTACTAAGCACTGAACTTTTACTCGAAATCATTCTGATAAGTGAGTATTTCTCAACGAAATATTTTAGATTTCAGAAGTGCATATTAATTTTCTGGAGGTTTTTCAGCTGGAAATTAAATGAGGATTCGAGAAATACGATGCATAGTAATTGTGTCTGGATATCCACTGATATACAACCTAACCTAATGGATTTCACTGCTTTTGAAAAGGTCAAATCTTCGTAAGCACTTGTGTTGCGTGAATACCTGAGTAAAACAAATCAGGAAATCACTATAAACAATACCGATACTCTCACAGACGGCTCCTATTATCTATGGACTAGCTACTACTGTGATTTTCATTAAAATATTTTCATAAGGTTTGCGCTTCAAATTAACTTCCTGAATACCGTTTTATTTTTGATACCCAGTAGAAGTTCTTTTGACTACGCTCAGGACCACAAAGACAGGTTGACAAGACTAACATTGCAACAATATTCAGCGTTTGTTAGGGTTCTAAACAGGCGAGATAAATAGATCGAATCAAATGTGTAGTCTTAAATAACATAACGACATAGCAGAGACCACAACAATAGTTTTTGGAATTCGAGATACATGACTCATGCATGATTTTATCAA
The DNA here is from genome assembly GCF_028554725.1 of Zeugodacus cucurbitae. NCBI lineage: Eukaryota > Metazoa > Arthropoda > Insecta > Diptera > Tephritidae > Zeugodacus > Zeugodacus cucurbitae. Next base: position 16,985,529 of record NC_071671.1, read on the forward strand.
CCACACACTCCCAAAGCCGGTCTCCATAATATTAAGGTCACTTATTTTTATATAGTTAGGACTCTGTGCCGTGTAAAAAACTCAACCAACTATATATTCTTAACTTTAAATATTTCCTTAAGCTGGTAATAATTGAAAGATAGTCTTTACGTAGTAAAAATTTATTTATTTCAACATAATCTCTAACGGAGTCAGTTAAAGCTTCAACATAAATTAGTCTGGAGTTTAGAAACGACGTTGTTTGTAGACGCGACGACGCACGGTGCGGTATCTGTAGCCATCTTGAGCGGGTTGCTCATAGACTTCAGAGGCGGCGGGTTGTGGTGCAGGTGGAATGTAGGATGAAACTGGAGCCGAAGGTGCGGGTTGGTAGACTGGAGCTGGAGCTGGAGCGGGGGCAGGAGCGTAGGCTGGTTCTGGTGCGTTGGCCGCGGGTGGAATGTAGGATGAGACTGGAGCTGATGGCGCTGGTTGGTAAACTGGAGCTGGTGCTGGAGCTGGAGCATAAGCTGGCTCTGGGGCATTGGCTGCAGGTGGGATGTATTGATTTGATGGTGCACTAGCAGCGGGTTGTTCGTAACCATAACCCAGATGGGAGACATCAGCGGAGACGAAAGCCAAAGTGGCAATGAAGGCGGCGGCTGCGAAGAGTTTCTGTAGAGAAGGAAATCGAAAAAGTGGATTTATTTGATTCTAATGTAAAATTGTTGTTCCTTTATTTGATATCCTTGCTATCGAGGAACTAGATACTAACCATTTTTACTAAGCTCGGATAAGATTTGTTGTTCTACTGAAGTCCGTTCGACTTTTGAATATTTGATCGTTGAAGCTGGGCACTTTATATATGATTTTCCATGTAGAATGCAATATTAGTTTAAATTAACGCAGAATCAAAGATCTCACTACAAAACCAGTAATTGCTGTTAGAAAAACAAATCAATTAAGGTACTCGCTAAACACATATTTCCTCATAGACGACATGTATGCGTTCATAAAAGAAATATAGTAAATTATTAGTTCAATGCACTGAAGGAAAAGCGAACACACAAATAACAACAGCTGATCTGTCGGTGAAACAAGTTTCCGTTCAAATTAAACTATTTTTAGATTGTTGTGAAGACATTTAGAAGATTTCACGTTGTTGGCAAAGATATGAATAAGTAAATGAAGCATCGGTATTAATTAAACAAATGCATATGTATTAAAAGTGGTTCTCATTAAGTAGTTTATGATACCGAGCTTAAGTTGCTAACGGCACTACTGATAAATTTATATATTTATATATATTATATTAATATGTATGACAATTATATCACCTCCGACTATGAATACGTTTTAGAGTTATGTCATCTGTTCTATATTTCTCATGAATATTATATACCCAATCTTCCGAGACCATTAGCGGGCATAATATCTGGGCTGAAAAAAGCTTAAAATGTGGTGCTGATAAATGTGTAAAATCATATTGGTTCCCGATGCAGATAAGGAAAATACTGGATCTTAGCACATTACTCGATTACCTTTCATATCTTATATACTTATTTTACTATACTTATATTTAATGATTTCTAAATCAAAGTCCCGACTAACTAATTCCAACAGCTCCATAGATTATAAGGACGACGTAGTGAGAAAACTCATTTTAAGTTATATTTGTTGAATTCTCCAGCCTGATGAGGTGATCAAATCATATTAGCATTGCCTTGTCCCGGTTATAACGACTTTCGCAGTTAGTGAATATGAACGAACACATTACCATATCAGAGGTTTAATTCTCAAGAAAGTATTTCTTCTTGAAAGTTGGTGACCTTTTGAAGTTTGCTAACTTATAGCATTTAAGTGGCAAAGGGAGCTACTAAGCTTAGATTATTCTGGAAGAGATACCCTCTCAGAATATCAAATTTGATTTACGGATATTATTCAAATGTATCTACGACATAGAATCATATATATCATGGATAGCATATTCAATCTTAACTCAATACCCAGCTGTCAGAGTGAGTATTAAATTCAGTGTAAAGTGTTTTCAAATTTCATTTCATATATAGTGCCAAAGAATTAAATGTGAAGTTAAATATTTTTAATCTAAACTAAAAGATCTTACATTGGCTGCTTCACTAAATTTCAAAACCATGAAAGTTTCGTCATTGTTTACCTTAAACTAGTAAAGATTGAAAGTCACTCCTTACGCAGTAAAAATTAATTTATTTCATCATAGTCACTAACGGAATCAATAGTACGTTTTATATGAAATCTTCAATATAATTCAGTCTCGGGCTTAGAAACGACGTTGTTTGTAGACACGACGACGCACGGTGCGGTATCTGTAACCATCTTGAGCGGGTTGCTCATAGACTTCAGAGGCAGCGGGTTGTGGTGCAGGTGGAATGTAGGATGAAACTGGAGCCGAAGGTGCGGGTTGGTAGACTGGAGCTGGAGCCGGTGCGGGGGCTGGAGCATAGGCTGGTTCAGGTGCGTTGGCCGCGGGTGGAATGTAGGATGAGACTGGAGCTGATGGCGCAGGTTGGTACACTGGAGCAGGTGCAGGAGCTGGAGCATAAGCTGGCTCTGGAGCATTAGCTGCAGGTGGGATGTATTGATTCGATGGTGCGCTAGCAGCGGGTTGTTCGTAACCATAACCCAGATGGGAGACATCAGCGGAGGCAAACGCCAAAATGGCGATGAAAGCGGCGGCGGCGAAGAGTTTCTATAGCAAAGGAAAGACAAAGTATGGTTTAATTTATTTTTCTTGGGGTTCCTTTGTTGGATATCTATCCTTGCCATCTAGGATCTACCTACTCACCATTTTTACTATGTTTGGTTTTGCTTAGTTGTTCTACTGAAGTCCGTTCGACTTGTGAATGTTTTATCTGATATTCGCAGCTGTTTATATATCATACCTCAATTAGTTAAAGATATTCATTTCTATATATAAAACTAGAAGTTAATTTTTAAGCTCATTAATGAAAATGGCAAGCAGAGTGTGCCGTCTGCAAGCACTTAAAGTAAAAGCTGAATGAAGAAACCGGATCTTTCATTGTTGTGTAGACTTTAAATATGTAGGAAATCATAACAACAAATAGTTTAATATTTTCCTGAAGCAGGCGTCAGCTTTGGTATATAATACTAACAATTTATTCTAGAGCTGTTTTGTCATCTATTGATTAACTAAACTGTTTAGTTAATTATACTTTAATATACTAATACGTCTTAAATATAATAGAAATTGTAACCCGCCTCATGGATTGGAAATCTTTTTCCTTGCCAGTCATTTCTTTTCCTTTTTACAAGTTTCCACCAGCTCGAAGATGCGAAATTCTTTCCAGTTTATCGTTTTCTGGTAGAAAAGCCTGTCTTTTCCGGGTAGTTTTCCAGGCTGTCATATATAAGAGAGTAAGGATTATGTTGTCTTCTGCAGACACGTACTATATATCACTATTAGTTATATATCGATTACATTGCAAAGCAAAGGAGAAATTTTTCCTCAGGTATTTCAATTGAAACAATTGACACTGTAAAATTTTTCGGGAGATTGGAAGTCCTTATGTATATTTAAATATGTCTTATTTTAACTCATTCAGATGAAGTTTATCGAGATATATACATATTCATTACTGTTCACTCTTTTAAAATTTTTAGAAGGTTAGGGTTCTTTAAATCGTCACGTCTCTGGTGGAGTTTGCAGAAAAATAAGAACAAAAAATTAAAAACAGTTCAAACTAGACAAACTTTAGGACAATACAAATATTTTATGAAATGTCCCAAGGAGCACTCCCTCAGTTGGAAACGGATTCCCTTCTATGGAATGTATTTAAAAGTCAAAGGGTTCTTACTCTGATGGATATGTTGATTAAAGGATAGGACTTTGTTCAGTTAAGAAGTCTCACCGTGGATCTCCTCTCGTCGTTGTTTTTGTTTGGAGTCCATTATGCCTGGTTTTAGTAGTCTTGAAAAAACCCTTACCCATTAGGCTTACGGCTCAGGGCCGAACCAACACAAATTTTCACAATTAAGAATAGAGATTCATAGTTACCTTTTTTGAATAATTCTAGTTGAAATGGCTTGAAACCAAGAGAACATCTTAATACATAGCATAAAGACAAACCGAAGAGATTTTATTACGGTTTTTATCAGAAGTTAATTGAAACTAAATAAACTGTGATATTGGAATGATATTGGAATGATCTATGACTAGAATGTGAGGATCTTGAATCTTATCTTAAGATAGCAAAATTCAAGTATAAGGGGCTCCAAAAAACAACTTAGCGTCACATCTTATATATAACTTCTTACTTAATGGATGTCTTGGCCAAGATCTTATTACTTAGTCAGTGCTACTAAAAATAAGAAGGCTATTTCCGACAGTATTGACATTAACATCGCGTAAAGTTCTTATAAAATAATAATGTTTTTCAAATAAAATTGAACTGGATTTCTTGGGATTCTAAGGAATAGTACCCAATTTGTTTATCTAGGTTTCTATTTTAAAACAGTCTAGAATTTAGAAGCGACGTTGTTGGTAGAAACGACGACGCACGGTGCGGTATCTGTAACCATCTTGAGCGGGTTGCTTATAGATTTCAGAGAGCAGTTGTGGTCCAGGTGGGATGTAGGATGAATCTCGAGCCGAAGGTGCGGGTTGGTATACTGGTGCAAGAGCTGGAGCGGGGGCTGGAGCGTACGCTGGTTCAGGTGCGTTAGCCACGATTGGAATTTAGGATGAGATGGGAGCATTAGCTGCAGGTGGGATGTATTGGTACGCTGACAGCAGGTTGGTTGTAGGAATAACACCAATCTGAGACATTAGCGGAGGTGAAGGCCAAAGTGACAATGAAGACGACGATAGTGAAGAGTTTCTGTAGAGTTGGAAATAAAATTGTTATATTAAATCCTTTTTATAGAACATACTAATAGCTTCCAAGCGTCGATGAACTAGTTACTCACCATTTTCGCTTAGTTTGCTTGAGTTGAGTTGCTCGAATAAGAGCGGTCGTAGCAGTTTAAAGCGTTTCAAGTATAAGCTTCCGAAATAACGGTTAGCTAATCGTTTAAACTGGTTCTGAATGGGAGTATAAAAAATGGAATTTAAATTTGAACTAATTAGCATTGTCTTGATTTCGGCACGCTTTTTTAAATGCATTGAAAATTGTAAATATAATATTAGACAGAAAACAGTGATAACTGTAACAACTTATTAATAGCCGATTGCTTTTGTTTCTATATAAACAGAGGTAAAGTATTTGATTGCTATGAACAGCTCGGTTGTTAAATTGAACGGTTGTATTGCCGGGAATTTGCCTCTGTTTTAGAGTAATCTATATCATCTGCCAAGGAAAATCTCTATATCTCTTTACGCCAACTGAAAACAACTATTTGGGTAAAAGTATTTAATACAAATAAAATTCCTTCAGTTAGAACTTCCTGCTGTTATGCTTCTGAATATATTCTGTGAATGTAAGCTGAAACCAGGAATTCCAACTTTTAATGAGATTTTTTATTGAAGGAAATCCTTACTGATAGCGGTGATAGACATAAACTGCAGCTTAGTAGCTTCCACGAAAGGAGTTCTATGCTGTTGGTGAATAGCTTTCACGCAATATATTCAATACTAATCTGTGGAGCTGTGATCGGAACAGAAACCGATCGTCTTTAAAATTAAACGTTCGTATTGTTCAGTATCCGTACATTGATTACAAAATCAAAAGTGCAGTAAAAAGACTAAAAAGTTTTTACTCTTTCAAAGCAAAATTGAACTATAAAATCAAACTGACAGTGGAGGACAAAATACTTGATTTGATGCCGACCCTCTTCCGGCATCATATAATACCAACTAAGGTCCACAAATCTATCACAAATCTTATTTAAGCTGTTTTAAAACAGACACTGATTTGTGGATGCTAATAGATTTTGAATATGAACTGCTCTGAAAGCAATATTCAACTACATATATAAGGGAAAGGATCACTTTGACTCGTATTTAACATATGTACTTCTGACGAGAAAAGCCAGCACAGCTCCAGTTAGATAGGGCTAAATATCTCCATTTAGTCCATGACCAATTATGTGGTCTTAAGTTTTTGCTGTTTTGAAACTGCGGACGAATTCGTAAGATCCCAGCAAAGTAATATTCCTTAAGAATGTACAAATATTTAAACTCATTTTTTGACCAGTTAACAATACATTTATTTCGCAAATCAATTCATAGTTTAGAAACGACGGTGTTTGTAGACGCGACGACGGACAGTGCGGTATCTGTAACCATCTTCAGCGGGTTGCTCATAGACTTCAGAGGCAGCTGGTTGTGGAGCATAGACTGGAGCTGGAGCTGGAGCGTAAGCTGGCTCAGGAGCATTGGCGGCGGGTGGGATGTAAGAAGAGACTGGTGCAGATGGAGCTGGCTGGTAAACTGGAGCTGGTGCTGGAGCTGAGTAAACTGGAGCTGGTGCTGGAGCTGAGAAGACTGGAGCTGGAGCGCTAGCTGCTGGTGGAATGTATGAGTTTACTGGAGCGCTAGCAGCGGGTTGATCGTAACCATAACCCAAGTGGGAGACATCAGCGGAGGCCAAGGCCAAAGTGGCGATGAAGGCGGCAGCGGTAAAGAATTTCTGTAGAATAAAACGAGATTTGTGTTAATAAGCGAGGCTGTGGTAGTATTCCAAATAATTTGCTAGAGATTTCTTCTTTTTCACTATGCACTCGCAATATCCGTTATCCTTTTCAAAATTTTTAATTTTTTATAATTAAAATATTTACCATTTTCACTGAATTTGCTTGAGTTGAGTTGTTCGACTGAAGTCAGTTCAACTTGTGGATGCTCTATCGTTCTTGGCATGCGCCTTTTATATGATTTTGAAATGCATTCTAAAACAATAAATTTGGGTTATCTAATTCTTAATTTGCTAACTACATAATCATAAAACCAGTAGTTCTAAATAAAAAAGGAACTCGACTCACTAAAAGTATACATTCACCTATTTTTTTTTAATGTTTCGCTAAGCAGATGAGCGGTAGTGCTAGTTCAATGCACTTAAAGTAAAAGTTGTTTTTCAAAGCGGAAACTAGTTATTCGAGGAAATATAGATATCGTTTTATTTATGAAAGCTCATCACAACCTAATAAAAACAAAAAAGTGGAGAACTGCAACCACTTTAACACTTGCTCTACTTGTTTGGGAGCATAATTTTTTATTGTTCAGAAAATTAGATCAAACATGAAAAAAGTTAGATTAAACATGTTAACATATGGTACAAATAGGCATTGTTGTCAACTGACTAATCAACTAAACGAAAACTTTCATATTTGCATCGAAAGGCTAATGAAATAGAATGTTTGAAATACTAAATTTAGTAATTCTAATTAGAGCAAATTTGAGTGATTTGCTTTCTTCATTTTGATATTATTCTAAAAAAATCTACTAAAAATAACTCTACGAATTAGTTAGTGCATTCAAATTCACAAAGAATAGGCTTTAAGATTTCTTTATGATTAGCAAAAGTAATTATTAGTTCGTTTTTATAATTTCTTGATTTTTCTATAGCTTCCAAGTCAAGAATGTGATGGTAATAGTGTAACTGATCTGAATGCAAAGTCTCATGGGATCATTTTATCGATTCTAAAAAAGGAAAGACTATCACTTATTTAGGAAAAGAATGACAATGACGTATTGTCTTTGAATGCAAACGTTTTGAAAGAGATCAGAGTTGACATCATCTCATTTAAAGCATCGAGTGGATTGAAAAAGTATTACCTCTGAGAGGTAACCTATTCTTGTCGAGATGAAACAACCGTCGCTTATTTTAATATATCGTATACCAGTAGAGTTCTTCAAACCATAACTCTTTTATGCAAAGCAGAGATACTTAAAGGTAGTTAGTTGCGGTAACTCCTAATTTGTTCTAGCGTGATTTTTAAGGAGCACATGTCCAAGAAACAAATTGCTTTTATTAAGACCTTCGGTTAGTTCTAGTGTTTTACTTCTTATCATTATCTTCAACATTACCATTGCCTACCAACGATTTGCTGTTCTACAAATAGGTCGGAATCTGGAACTCAACTTATGAATAAGGGCAATGGAAATTACTGTAATAGGTTTAACTCAACTGGGAATTAATGACCTCAAATACAAGTTAGGTGCCAAGATATCCTCATAATACTTAAAAAACAGTAACAGTATGCGGTATAAAATATATAAAGCTGATTAAAGGAAGAACTTAAACCAGAGTCCTACTCCACTATCAATAATCAAGTAGATTACATATTTAAACTATATAGACAGATATATTTATTTAAAATGGCGATGAAGGCGGCGGGGGCGAAGAGTTTCTGTGGAAGTACAGGAATATATTAAACTATTTATCCTTAACGCTTGAAGCGTATTGTTTTATATTTCCTTTAAAATATATGGAATTGTTTACCATTTTAATTAAGTTTGTAGTTTTTCTCTTGAAGTTTATGCGACTTGTGTCTGCTTAGTCGTAGCCGTTCATGAGTATTTTTTCATAGTATATTTTCAAGTACTATTATGATTTGCTAAGTAATCTATTTTTAAACTACAACAAACACGCATATGTTGTTGTTACAGTGAAGCTTCAAATTAAGTATATTGAAATGTGTCTAACCACTTAGAGCATTTTATTTCAGTGACTAATAGTTATTAGCATTGACAGTTCGAAGCACTCAGACGATTCTCAAATATAAACATATGCGGTTGAATGAAGGCTACTGCGTGCATATGTACTTAGTGATCTTTGAAAAATGATAGTTTACCTTACTAGATTTCATGCAGCATATATCATAATAAAGATATCTTTCCTTTATGCTCCTAAGGACATCTATTATAGTAAGACAAACACATAACATAGATGAATTAGGACTAGACTAACATTAATCTGTCATTAGATTTCACTAGGACTAGACCAAGGCTTAAGCTTAGATTATAGTAAGACTAAAATAGAGTTAGATTTATAATATGTTAAAGCTAGACTAATTTAGACTAGACTAACTAAACAGTAAGACTAGACTAAGGAAATCCTAAGCTAGACGAAGGCTAGGCTATCACTTAATTACGACTAAAAAGGGATAGACTAGACTAATACAAATACCAGAGTTAGATTTAGATAGGTTAAAACTAGACTAAGTTAGACTATGCTAACTAAACAGTAAGACTAAGGAAATCCTAAGCTAGACGAAGGCTAGGCTATCACTTAATTAAGACTAAAAATGGATAGACTAGACTAATACAAATACCAGACTAAGGCTAGGTTGGGTCTTAACAAATATTAAGACTAGACTAAGACTAAATTCAAATTAGGTTAAGTACCACATAAGATCTTGTCTTAGTTCGATAATGATTTGACAAAAACTGTCAATGCACTTATCTAATTACTAATACAAAAATGCCTGGTAAAGACTAAATTAAGGCTAAAAGTATGATTAAACTACGATTTGACAAGATTAAACTAAGGATACACTAAAATCAGACAAATAATTGTCTATAACTATGTGAAATATTAACGTGTATGAGAGTATAGTAAGACGATAGCAAGGCTTGACTTAGACTAGATTAAGGCTACTCAAAAACGAAACACACTATCATATAACTGAACTGAATCATACCCAGGTTAGACTAAACGCAGAAAATTATTAAACTAGGACTTGATTAAGGCTAAGCACAACACTAAGTAAAGATTTAATTAAACTAGATTAAGTTATTAAACTAAGACTAGGATCTAACTTGAATAAGACTCAACAAAAACGAATATAAAACATGTATAAAAAATTTAAAGAGTTATTTGGATCAAATATTTCAGCTCAAACTATCGTTTGTAAATATTTCGTACGTCCCGATCATTTCCTACCGGGTATGTCTACAATCACCGCTTAATATTGAGCCGCATTTGCTTTTGCACTTCAATGCCTTGATATGTCACCGTTAATCTTATTTAGAGAATGGAAAGTTGTGCAAAATTTAAGAGTTTGCACTGTCGTTTATTTTTATTTTTTCTTATACTTTGCTACAAAACAATATTGTTTTATTAATGATTTTTATTAAAAGTTCATTTGTTAATTGTTGAAACTAATAGAGCCACCTTTTTTGGGGAGCATATATAAAAGCCGACGAATGACCGTGATTAAGCAGATGCACTTCTAGCAGAGTTCTGTAGAGCAACTAAGAAAATATACTAAAAGAAAATGGTAAGTTTTTATTTAAAACTTTTCAAATCTAAATTGGATTGTTAAGGATTTTGATATCTCTTATTTCTAGAAATTCGTCACCGTCGCCACCTTCGTCGCCGTGCTGGCCTTCGCTTGCGCTGATGTCTCCGAGCTGGGTTATGCCTATAACCAACCGGCTGCCAGCGCTCCTGTCAGCTCTTATATTCCACCAGCTGCAAATGCTCCAGAGCCAGCCTACGCTCCAGCACCAGCTCCCGCCCCAGCTTACCAACCAGCACCTGCTGCATCTGCGCCATCTTCTGCATACCTCGCGCCACAACCAGCTGCCTCTGAGGTCTATGAACAGCCCGCTCAAGATGGTTACAGATACCGCACTGTGCGTCGCCGTGTCTACAAACAACGTCGTTTCTAAACTGTGTTAAAAACGGTTTAGCTTTGGTGCTGCAACCAAAATTTGCTCGATTTTTTTTGTAAAAAAAAATAAATGAAGTAAAAAATTAAAAAAAAAAGTTTAATATTTTAAGCATAGTTAGGAGTTAGGACTATAAAAGCAACAAAATGGGTAATGCCGAACTGCCTTCGAACTTAATGAAAGCTTCTCATAAAATACAAATAGTGTTCCAATATCCACACAACAAATATGAGAGCCTCGACACCAGTCTTAAATGATACAATTCTCCCAATGATAATTGAAAGACTCTCTATTCCGGAGCTCTGAAGATAGTATTGCTAAGTTCGAATTACTGATTAGCACGACTTATTCTTCCGACGGATATTGCTTACAGTTTCTCACAGAGCCATACTGCAAGATTCCAATACTTTGTCTGTTTAACTATTTAGTTATCCCTTTCCACATAAGTTATAGTCACAACTTAATCATTCCGAGGAGACAGTTAATGTAATACATTTTATGGTTATTCTTGTATCAGCTGTTTTAGGCTTCAGCACTGTTCCACTTAAGATCTTCTCAAAATCAATGAATCTTAATTGACGAGACTTAGCATCAACATTTGAGTTACATTCTTTCCGGAAGCAGATTGCATGCAAATACCTTGACTCAAACGATTACGACTGGATGCTGGACCGATATTATCTTATTATTTTTTAAACCATATCCAATTGATAAAGATTTGTTGCTGTCGGCCGATGGGGATTGATGATGATGGGGGAATTGAAGTTGATAATTTTGAACTGATTGTAAAATTAATAGTTTTAAACAAACATAAATAAACTTCAAGTGGTCTAGATTATAACAAATATCACAAAGCTACAATATAGGTCTGGGTGAAAAACGTTCTCAGGGCAGTCGAGTGTTCGAGAATAGTTATGCCCTACAACAATATAACGGCTTTTTACTAAAGATCCATGATCAAGTTGAGGTGATAAGTAGTCTTGTAATGGCAAACTAAATATGATAACCTAGTTCATCTAATAGTAAAGTTTGTAGTTAGTTTTAGTAAAGAACTTAAGTAACATCCTACATTATGACTGGCTCGTCTGACGCTATGTATTACTATCTTTTGTTTGGGGTCTCAAAAAGTTTATTTTTTACTTATAATTAAAGAAACAAAGGTAACAATGCATTTCGAATGAATTAAAGAAACGGTATTCTATATTAAATCCATTCAAGCTTAGAACCGACGTTGCTTGTAGACACGACGACGAACGGTACGGTATCTGTAACCATCCTCAGCAGGCTGCTCGTAGTCCTCAGAGGCAGCAGGTTGTGGTGCAGGTGGGATGTATGAAGAGGCTGGTGCAGATGGGGCTGGTTGATAAACTGGTGCTGGAGCTGCTGGTGCGGGAGCTGGATGGTAGACTGGTGCAGGGGCAGCTGGTGCTGGAGCTGGCTGGTAGACTGGCTCAGGTTCGGCGGCAGCTGGTGCAGGTGGGATGTAAGAGGAAGCAGGAGCTGATGGAGCTGGTTGGTATACTGGCGCTGGGGCAACTGGTGCGGGAGCTGGATGGTACACTGGTGCTGGTGCAGCGGCAGCTGGTGCAGGTGGGATGTATGAAGAAGCTGGAGCAGATGGAGCTGGTTGGTAAACTGGTGCTGGGGCAGCTGGTGCGGGAGCTGGATGGTAGACTGGTTCAGGGGCAGCGGCAGCTGGTGCGGGTGGGATGTATGAAGAAGCGGGTGCAGATGGCGCTGGTTGATAGACTGATGCTGGAGCTGCTGGTGCGGGAGCTGGCTGATAGACTGGTTCAGGGGCAGCGGCAGCTGGTGGAATGTACGAGTTAGATGGCGCACTAGCAGCGGGTTGTGGGTAGTTGTAACCCAGATGGGAGACGTCAGCGCAGGCGCAGGCCAAGACGGCAGCAAAGGTAGCGGCTGTGAGGAATTTCTGCAATGGAAAAATATATTTTGGATTTAGTTTATTTGTTTATCCTTTTAAAACACTATAAAAAATCAAATATTCACCATTTTTGCTGAATTGGTTCGCAATTAGTGCTCTATGGATGATAACTGTTCGACTTGTGTCTGCTTGATCGTTAGCGTCTTGCAGTTTATATATGATTTGCCATTCAGCAAATCGCTTCATTAATTATTTGCAGACAAACATTTTTGCTCGATAACAACAACAAACAATGAAGTACTTCAATGCAGAAACTCTAAAAATGCGTGTAAAATGGAAACAAAACGTTAAAACCAATATAAAAGAGAAACAACAACAAAAGCGCATTCAAACACACACGATTCGTTTGAAACTGCGAAATTTCTAATTAAGATAAACGAAGACAGCTCAAGGCATTTAAGGCCAAGCTGTGTTTAATGTGAGATTATCTCTTAAGCAAACGGAATGAAAATGAATATGCATATGGATAAGTAAATGTATGCCGATTATTTGCTTGTTTTTGTGATGACAAACACGTGAAATTTAAGTGCCTCTAAGTGCTAAGTTAACTGACCTCTACGCTTTAATTCTAAAGTTAATGTTTTATGTTCAAATTTGATTATAATTATGTACGCATATGGACTAAGACTTCCTGTACTTTATTTAATGGACGAGAATCTCATTGAATCTTGAAGCCGTTACTAGCTAGCAGGAAGGTGAATAGAACATGCATTAAGAGCATTAAGAGAGAGATAAGCGAAAATCATACTTATTTTGAAAGAGAGATGGGGGTATACATATATAACATATTTTTAATATCATACTTCGAATTAGATTTTATAAATAAAACCCTAAATCTTTGCACCGTCTTGTCATTTCTGCCTTTTCATTTTGTTTGTCTTTTCTTAGAATTTTTCATGAATATTTTCAATGGTTTAACAATTATGCTGTTATTCGAACAGAGACGAATTCAACAAATCGGTGATCATCAAAATCGATCGAGATGTTCTTCAGATATAAAGATTAACTAAGCCGCCTTATACATATATGTAAGATAACTGTAATGCACTGCCGCACAAGTAGTTGGAGAAGATCTGGAGCTTCATGTATTATAACCAAAAATGATACTCAACAGTTTAAGTACAAAAATAGGAGAAAGGCTTTTCTTTTGTTAGACTCAAAAGAACTTTATATACGTATTTCATACAACTTTCATCATTGAAACAGCCTTGAATAAGTTAATATTTACTTCAATAAGCAAAAGGTAACATTTCTCTATTAAATATAAAATCTTAAGATCTTTCAAAAACATTTACTGACTTTTTAAATCCGTAATATATCCTCTGCCCTTTCAAACAAAGATTTGGCATGGGGAGAGTCTAGCCAACCTGATCTTATTTATACATACTTCCATATATATGTATATATATATTTGGCGTATGCACCGCTTCTGCATAGGCGAATATATTTGAACGCGCTAGTCATCCCTCCTTTTTGCTGTTTGGCGCCAATTGGAAATACCAATAGCAAGCAGGTAACTTTTTCCTGTTTTTTTCCAACGGAATAGAGGGCTTACTATCCATCGAACACTTTCAGAGCTGAAGCACTTTCGTGCATTCGAACAACATGACCTAGCCAGCGTAGCCGCTGTTCTTCGCTGGACTACGTCTATGTCGTCGAATAACACATACAGCTCATCGTTCCATCGTCCGCGGTATTCGCCGTTGCCAATGTTTAAGGGACCATAGTCTTCCGAAAAACCTTTCTCTCAAAACTCTTAGTGCCACCTCATCGGATGTTGACATCGTCCACACTTCTGCACCATAAAGCAGAACGGGGATGATAAGGGACTTGTAGAGTTTGGTTTTGGTTCATCGAGAGATGACTTTAATATTCAAATGTCCAAAAATTTGGGACAAAAGTCAATTTTAAAAATTATATGAAATTAACAAAATAATTTTGTTTTTTATTTAACAATACTTAATTTTAATTATTTTACTTCCGATTGAACTAGGTTTAGGTTTAGCATCTCATACAAAAAATATATGTATTGTCCGAAAGTTAAATAAAAATTAGCAAGGGGACAAGAAAGACAAACAGAGACTTTTTTAGACTTTGTAAGGAATTTCAGGAAATTTTTTTTTAATTATGCAGTAAATTGTAATGTTATTTAATACACTACATTAATATGATGTGATTCATTCAAAAAAATAGCAACATTAAGGACAAAAACAATGCTTTAAGCTGATTGCCGCACAAGTTACCTCTTATCGTAGAATCACCCGTATATAGTATTTGAAGAAAACCATCTCGTTTTAGGTAAATTTCCTCCCTCGAGTTATATTGAGAAATTTGGAACTATTGTTGAACAAGAGAAACTTCTAAAGAAGGCCATATATTTTATAATTTACAACCCTTTTCTAAAATATATACATCGAAATATCTAAACATATTATTAAAATTAAGATTTTCACTCAAGTTCCTTTCACATCATTAATGCACTTTCATTATATTTTCTTTCTTTTTGTTTTCTTCTAAAACTTTATGTAACGGTATCCAAGGAAATAGCGGCTCTAACGTTTATGTATACCCTTATGATAATACGGAGAGACATTTGAAACATTTTTATGTTAACAAGCGATAAATTATCATAAAAAAGTGAAATGCATCGATTGAATGTATATTGGTTTCAAAACCGGCCGGAAAAATACTATTTCGAATTTTTAATTGATTCTCTAAAGAATATAGATTAATAACTTCGACTTATGCCAGTGAAGGTGGTATAAGACGGGGAACAGCAAAGCCCCTATTTAAGAAATAATCTCAATACCTCAATGATAATAAGGTCATGTACAATGTTTAATTATGCAAATATTGTAAGATCTGGTTTAAGGATTATAAGGTAGTTCTCATCCAAGTAACGACACATTTTTTTAGTAAGGGCAGATAATTAAGGAAGAAATTTTAATAATTTGGCGTGAGGTCGAAATGGATATGTTTTAGCATGGAAATTTTCATGCAATTCAACTGGACTGTTCAGATTTTCGGAAAAATTTCAGAACAGGATCGAAATTCCTATGATCTTAAATTCCTATGTTCTATATCAGAAGACTATGTTTTTTTTTAATAAGAATTTATTATCGCAAAAAATAATTAACAACACAATTCGAACGAATTAAAAAAATGAATTCGCCTCGAAAGCCTCTCAGTTGTTCATTTTCATCATTTGAGAGCTTGTTAAAGCTTTACACTAACGGATCGTTTAGTTTAGAAACGACGTTGCTTGTAGACGCGACGACGGACAGTGCGGTATCTGTAACCATCTTGAGCGGGTTGCTCATAGACTTCAGAGGCAGCTGGCTGAGGTGCGGGTGGGATGTATGAAGAGACTGGGGCAGATGGAGCGGGTTGGTAGACTGGAGCTGGTGCTGGAGCTGAGTAGACTGGAGCTGGAGCTGGAGCTGGCTGGTAGACTGGAGCTGGGGCAGCTGGGGCTGGTTGGTAGACTGGAGCTGGGGCAGCTGGGGCTGGTTGGTAGACTGGCTCAGGGATGGAAGCAGCTGGTGCAGGTGGGATGTATGAAGAGACTGGTGCAGATGGAGCTGGCTGGTAGACTGGAGCTGGTGCAGGAGCAGAGTAAACTGGAGCTGGTGCTGGAGCTGAGTAGACTGGAGCTGGAGCGCTAGCTGCTGGTGGAATGTAGGAGTTTACTGGAGCGCTAGCAGCGGGTTGTTCGTAACCATAACCCAAGTGGGAGACATCAGCGGAGGCCAAGGCCAAAGTGGCGATGAAGGCGGCAGCGGTGAAGAATTTCTGGAAAGAGGAAAAGTTTCGGTTAATAAAGATAATAGAAAAAAGAATTAAAAACTCTGTTTTTTGTTTGGAAAATTTAAAATTTTCTTAACATTGGATTTACGAAAAATTAAATTTCTCAATAATAAAGAAAAAATATTTAAACCAAAAAAATATTGTTAAATGTTATTTAAACGAAAAATAATTAGTAACAATTTTTTAAATTAGTTTTACAAAAAAGTCTCGAAATTATTATTAGAAATATTATGCCGAAGTTATAAAAATTTAAATATTTTTATTTAAAATATTTTTTCAGAAGATTTTTTATTTTTAGATTTTTTTTTATTTTTTATGCGGTTTATATTTTTTATATAATTCTTTTTTGCTTTTTAATAATTCCAAACATTATTTCGCCTTTTTCACTCTTGCAAAGAATTATTTTAAATTGTGTTTTAATAATCTTTATAAAAAGATATTTTTTATAATATTTTTACTAAAAAAATATTAAACACCACCATTTTCTGTTTCAATACTATTTTTTTAACTTTTTCACACACAAATATTTACCATTTTTCTAGAGTGTTTCAAGCGAGTTGTTCTATTGAAAACTGTTCGACTTGTGTCTGTCTCTACATTGATGGCTCACAGTTTTTATATGATTTCTTGTCAAAGCGCGCCAATCATTATGCTAATTTCTGCAAACCAAGCAGCATCACACATCCAAAAAAAACCGCAATAAAAAACTACTTTTGCCAAAAAATAGTTGTGTGATGTACATGCGAGCGCCAATCCCCGCACCGCGCTCTCTACACACATATCCGTTCCGCAGGTTTCCTCTTTGCGATAGTCGTTTCGCAGATTCACACCAGCTATTTTAAGTAGCAACAGCTGCATAATTAACCATACCCATACCGGTATCGAAGTATCTACGCGCCGGAACCGGTTCAACGGTACACACGCCTTACAAGATGCTTCTTCAGCACTTTGGGCAGCAAATTAAACAAGAAATCAAATGGCTTGTAGACAAAACGAGAGCAACTTGAAAAACTGCAAATGCTCACACACGTTTCTTTCTTTTTGTTCGAAACTAAATTAAAGCACAACAACAAAGCATACACAAAGTGACGCGTTAATCTTATGCGATAATCTCGAAAAACACGTAAATATTGTGATGGATATGCAAATGCCGCCAAATGTTTGCCGTGTGGTGTTTGTTGTTACTAGCTGCGCGCCCACTCAAAGCCGAAGTGTCGTACGTGCGACACTTGTGCATTCGGCGCAAACCAAAAGTGGGACCAAAGACCTCAATTAGAAGCCATTTTCGTAGTTGCAATCAACCGCCCGTCTTCTCTATGATAAGAAAATTGTTAATTTTTAAACCCAAATTAGCTAAATAGCAGACAATTTAAATTGAATATTTGAAATGTGAAAATCTAAATTTCAATTAATTATGCAGAAGATAGAGTTTGGTAGCCAACAGGAATACTCGGCTTGCAGAACCGGTCTCTGTGAAGTACAAGCGAATGCTTCAAATATCAGCCGCTCCGTTTATTTTCGGAATGAAAACGCTTTTGAACAGTTGTTCGATGCGTTTGTTTCCGGGTTCTGTTATTTGCGGTGATTTGTCTTTTAAGTAAGTCTCATTAAATGCAAAGTAGCATGACACTTTGCACACAAGTTAAGTGCTGCAAGTCCCAATTTCTGTTTGATATAAACAGTGTTGAGATTAAGTACGGTTAAATTAGATGGTAGTTCAAGAATTAAGTTGTTTACACTACTAATTTTACTAACTTTCGTAAATATTGCCGAGTTGACAGCCAATCCGCATTCTACATGATAGACCATATATAAATCGGTGTCCATTTGGGTTTCGTAGTCCCGAATATCGTCAGGACAATACTAACAATTGTGTTGGACATCAAAAAGCGAAATAATGTTTGCTGCAGTAACTCAAAAAAAGGTGGAAATGGAACGCTGTGTGTGACTTTTTACTGTTCTTTAAAAAAAATATTATCCAATGATGGTTTTGGTATAACGCTAGTCCAAAACATCAAATATTGGTATTTTAATGGTGTCACATGGATCTCGAATGTTTTTTTGTTCTCCAAATGCCTTGTCTTCCTCATCATTTGGCTCAAAACTCTTATCGTTGAACTACTTTTGAAAAAATTTTCCCAAATAAAGCAAACTTGGGTCAGATTGAATATTTGTATAGTCTGAATTACAATTGTCAGATCCAATGGAATTCACGAAAAGAATTAGAAGAAACCTCTCCGTAAGCACTTTCAATTAAAATTCAGTTTTTGTGTCTAAATTATATTCGGAAGCATCTGCGTACATATAGTATATATTACTATACCCAATCTTATGTACTTGGAATGAATAAATCGAATCATGGCTTCTGGTATTTTTTCTCCACCCATTCCTCCACTGTTTCATAGACAAAAGTCCAGCCGATTTTGAGATCCTTTATTAGATCGATACTCTTCAAAGACGTTTTGAGTTTAACACCCTACAAAATCTAAAAGAGGTTCACATGGCTTTTTAGTTCAAGGGTGCTATAATATTACGGATCTGAACGACTCCCACTGCAGCCGTTTCTACGTTGCCGGAGTTGACCCGGATATTATCCGGTCAAGGGCTGCCCTTTCGACGATCTAACCCTGTTTGGATCAGTATGTATTACTACTATCGCGGAGCTGAAATACAACAGCTGTTTTTCTCATAAAGATGCAACCTGAGATTGGATTTGAAACTCCATTTAGGGGAAGGATATTTCAGTGTTTGTGTTACCAAAAATTTCTTCGATAATAGAGACCTAGAAATGTATTCCAGCTTGTCAAGAGGTCTTTCCACCGAATACTTCGTGCAAACTTAGAATCTACTTAGGATCTAAGTCTTCAAATACCAAATATTTGACGTTACTTGCATATAGCTGACTTTATACCAAAAAAAAAAATAAACGTATGATAAATAAAATAAAAGTTTGTCAGAAGTCTTAATGAAATTTAATGGTGATATTTTCAGGATTATGATGTAACTTGTTTCTAAAAATTTGTAAAATCAGTTCAGTATAACTAACTAACCGCCAAATACCTAATACAATGATTTTCGAAATTTCAGTTGAGTTAATAGTTGTGAGTAGTCTTAATGAAATTTGATGAACAGATTTTCTGGAGCATACATTAGTTCATTTCCAAAAGTAAATGGAATTAGTTGAGGTCTTCTCTAACTTTAATACAGCAGTTTTTGATCTTGCGGTGAACTTTATATCGCTTATAACGCCCAATGTGTAAGAAATGAAGTTAAGTGTATAGAAGTGCAGCTTTTTCATGACAATAATGTGATCTGTTATTAAAACTTCATAACAAGATCTTGCAAAAATTTCAAAGTATTTCACAGTTATACCACCTAGACACAAAATCCACGTTGTCTGCCGACGCGATGAGCTCATAAATAATCAATGGAATAGTACGGACAACCAACAAGCGATAAAGAAACAAAATTAGAAAAATGGTATAATAAGACAACAACAAATACGAAAGAATCAAATTTATTTAAGATAAATTTGCATAAAAAAGCTGTGTGTCTTCACATTATCAAACTTAATTTACTATTCTTGGAATAGTAGTAATTGTTGTTGTTTTCAAATTTTGACTTTTGATTTTTAAATTTTCTATTTTTGATTTTTTCTATTTTATATTTTTTAATTCTTTTTTATCGTTTTTCGATTCTTTTATTGATTTTTTCATTCGCTTTTCGCACAATGCATTGACCATTCAGCCTTCAAGGCGTTCAAAACTCAAGCAAATAATGATAATTTTGATTTTTTATTTATTTATGGCACATGCGATTCATTAAAGTTTATTTATCTGCATGAAAATAGAAAAATGAAGAACGAATGAGGTGAAGAATATAAAAGCAAAAGGTTAAAGATACCTAAAAGTGGAAGTAAAAATATTTTAAACGGTCATTCATAGTTATGTAAATATGTATGTATGTTTGTACTCGTACTATCATTTATGTGGCTTGTTTGTCCTTACTCTTAGTCACAACCAAAATCAGCGAACAAACGAATTTTAAGTAAACACAAAAGCAATAGATTAAATGACTACAACAACAGCAATAACAATGTAAATGCAAATAATGTTGAACTCTTTTTAACTGGCATGTGAGTAAGTCAACGAATAACGGGTTGTCTTTGGGCCACATGTTCGTTCGCATAAACACACATATATATATACAGACATATGTACATATATGTATGTGTGTTCTCAACACGTGACAAGAGGATAACAATAAGCGTAGGACATATGGCTGCCAGGCTCTTAAATGCGTTTGTACAGCAGATTAAAAAATGAGAACTTTATAATTGAATATTGAAAAAAATTACAATAACAAAAACATCGCTGATATTAAAAATCAAATACTAAAAGCTTTGGGCAACGAAGTCAGTTGAAGCATTTTTCTACATTTATGCCTCAAGGTGCGCAAATTTTATGAACTGGTTCACTATACCTCGAGTATATGAATGTTATAGGTCACAAGATAACTTAGTTTCTTAATATTCGAAATAGTTGGATTCAAATCAAGCCGAGTAATATAAATCCATGTATTCGACATACATATGAGGACTATAGGAAAGTTTGAATCGATTTCAGTAATTTTTGGTACCACATGCTCTCATTTAGATATCACAGATCTTACAAAAAACAAGTAAGGAAGGGCTAAGTTCGGGTGTTACCGAACATTTTATACTCTCGCAATTTATTTATTTAATTTTATTAAAATAATGACTCACATATTCGGCATATATTTGGCATAAAGTCCATTGAAAGTTTGAAACCCTTAATATTAAGTATATGGGATATAGGGGAAGTTATGACCCGATTTCACTTATTTTAGGCACGGGGACATATTATTAGAAGAAACATATTCCCTCTGAATTCCTTCAGAATATCTGAGAGACTTACATATATTTTCGATAAAAAATTTGTTAGAAGCACTGAAGTCCTCATATTGGATATATATGGTCTTGAAAACTTATGGACCGATGTCGGCGATTTTTAGACGGGCGATGCTACTCTTTAAATGCAGTATGTTTGCAAAGTTCTGTTCCAATAACTTCACTAGTGCTTACTTTATATAATAAAAGTAAAGTAAACGATTCAGATCGCCTTCAAAGTTCTGGTATATGGGAAGTAGGCATGGTTGTCAACCGATTTGGACTATTTTCACAACATATCATTGGGAAGCTAGGAAGATATTATATATGAACCGAATTTCATTGAAATTGGTCGCGTAGTTTCGGAGATATGGTTTTTGACCCATAAGTGGGCGGAACCACGCCCATTTAAAACTTTGTATACCATTTTGAGTGTAGCTCTTCTGTACCATCTTTATAATGCAATTTAAGGTTTCTGGTGGTTTTCCTTAGTAAATTAAAGCATGTTTAGTAGTTGTCAACTTAACATTCTTATGTATCCAAGAAATACGTCTTCCAAGTTACAGCTTGTACGGACGGACGGATAGACAGTCATCCGGATTTAAACATTACTCGTCACCCTGATTAGTTTTATATATATAACCCTATATCTAACTCGTTTAGTTTTAGGACTTACAACCGTTATGTGAACAAAACTATAATACTCTCTTTAGCATCTTTGTTGCGAGAGTATAAATATTACTGAAATATACCAAAGAATCGATCGTAAAAAGATATGCACCGATTCAAGAAAACTTAAATGTTTTTATGATCATTAAGTTATCTCCGAAATATACCAATATTTCGGTAAAAAGTCCGTCGTAAACGGCCAGAGGATGGATGCTATAAAATATAAAAAATATATGTACCGATTTTTTATTAAAATGTTTGATGGCAGCGCCACATGACATCTCTTATCTCTCTCTTGCTTTCTCTCCATCGTTTTCTTTGTATTTCTATTTCTATCTCTCTCTTTCTATTTCTCTTTTCTATTTCTCATCCATTATCATCATTATTTTAATAGTCTACTGAAACAAATCCCCTATATCTTCGAAACGAGGTGTCGTCATGTTCTGTACTCTAATTGCGGATTAGATATCTATTCAATATCCATTCGGCCATTTAATTAGTCCACCAAAAACGACCAAATAGTTAAATAATTTGTGTTGAAAATATTTCCATTTCAGCACTTTTTCCTCCAATTTCATTTAAAATATCTGCTTGTTTTTCATATCTCCCACTGTAATCACTTTCTATTCTGCCTCCGCACATTTGTCACAAACGGATGCGGTTTGCACTAAATCAGCGCTAGATTTGCGAAAACGAAAACACGCACATTTAGACGGCGCCACCTAGATTTCGTCTCTTACATTACATAGCTTTACATTTTACATATCCTCAGGCCCCGCACCTGTGCATATTTTTAAACAGGATTAAAATTTTGGTGAGCACTGAGAAGTGTGAGAGTTTGTAACTCACAACCGATTATTTTAGGGATTTTTATTTAGATATGAGTTCGACCAAATGAAGGGCATAAGAAATTTTCGCCTTTAAATTTTGGAAGTAATAATGAATGGTTGAAAGATACCTCGACATATCACTATGAACTGATCTCTGATTCTCTAGGCTTACAAGTAAAATTTTTGTCTGATTTGTAAAGAGGTTTAGATGAAGTTGATGGTTGATCGTAACCCCTCTTTGATGGGTCCGTGGGTTTTAAAAGAGCACAAACCTGAAAACAGAATGACTTCAATATAGAAACAAATAATAATTTCGAAGTGGGGAGAAGCAACTTTAACACTTAATTAAATGAAAATTGAATTGACAACACCCCCACACGCCGCACCCTTAAATGACAACAGACGAAAGTGAATCACCCGCTGACAGAACTTTACACAACTTCAGTAAAGCTTTACATTTGAATTTACCAATTGGCGCCATTAGCAAGTACAACAACAGCAATAATAACAATATCAGCGAGTAGCGGGGAGTTGCCATACAACAAACAAACAATGCAAGCAATAAATTGGTGAGCGTGTAAAACTAGCAAAGTCCAAAATGTGAAACTTGTGTTGTTTATGAGCCAATTTCAGTAATTAAAATTTCAACTAAAACTCATTTGCGAATTAAACTGAGCACTTTGAGGCAAAGTGTGGGGAGAGAAGGGGAGAGTATCGGCAGCGCCTCAATGTAGGCGTCACACCAACGCTGCAGCGGAGCTACGAATTTGTCACGCGCTAACAGAAATGAGACACTTGTATTGACACATGGACTTACAGCAATAAAAAAGGGTTGTTGTTTTTGTTTTTTTATGACTATGTAACGCTTATCCCTCCCCCTCGCATCTTTGCTTGCCTGCCGCTAATTGCTGTGGCATGTTGACGGAAATGTGCAGTCGTGTGCGTCGCCGTTGTCTTTGTTGTAATTTTTTTTATTTACATTTCTATTTTTGGCATTTGTTTTTCATTTCTCATTCTTGGCGTCCAGCAAACTGGCGTCACATTCAACTTTTGACCTGCAAATACTTGAAATTGGTGCGTGCGCTCACCCAGCAGGGGGGAGGGAAGCGCGCTCTGCGTGGAGAGTGAAATTGCGAGAATTATATTTCAATTAGGAAATCCTTTCATTGGCATCACTGTGAGTCAGTGGTTGCCAACAATTTGCTTTGTGAACTAATTTGCGAGTATTTGAGATTACGCGCTTTTTGTGTAGTTAAAAGGAGAAGGGTGTTATGATTCCTAAATTTTTATAGCCTTCGACTATAAAATTCTATATTAAGACTTTTGAAAATGTATTCGGCAAGTCCTTGGTAAATAAAATAAGATTTAAAATACTAAACTTAGAACCTTCATTACTTTAGTGTCATGTCAATGAGGTCTTTCCTCAATGCGCTGTACAACTACAAAAGAACTCGGAGCTATAATACAAGGCTCCATAGCCTTACCATACCTATGTATTCGCGGAATAAGTCCGATTTCACTTCGGTTTTGGTACCAAGAACAAACATTTGCAAGGAAAAAATAAACTAAAGCGTATAGTAAGAGTAGCCGCGAAACTTACGAGCCTACCAACATTCTTTAGATCCAAAGCAATCTCATGGTCTAAAAGGCTAAAGTACGGCTGATTGTTACCACCGATTAGCAAAACTAGACCAAGGCAATCCAAAAACTCCTTGCAGATAATCTTTCAACCAACTTGGACTCTTAGATTCGAACTATTTGTCGGTGATTTGATTTAGATTTTTGGAAGAGAAGTCGAAAGATGAAGTTATAAAATTCGATGATTCGAAACAGACGGCATGTATCATATCCTGTATGCAATATTGGATATGAGAAAGCTTTGAAGTTTGAATGTTACTCTGGACAACAATCCCCACCGTAAAACGATTCGTAGATGTGATTGATACTCCTTAAGCGGAATCCGAAGAACCTCCTTGGTCATTTCATGGCTGTCACGGCGACGTCATGAATCCATTGATACAAATTAGACGGAACAGAAACAACATACGAAACAGTAGACTTCATGCGGTGAACATGTTCCAGAGTAGTCGTTGATTGTCTTATTGAGCCGAAATAATAAACGGAGGGATCTGGTTTCCTGTATTCACAAGAAGCGATCTGAAGAATGGCAAAGCGGTCAATGGGCTTTACTATAACGTATTATTAGACCCCGACGACGCCAATAGCCCCGTGGGTCTTTTTTATTAACAAACTTGAATGTATCATCTCGCTCGCTAGATTTAAAGTGAAAGGAGGAGGAGAAACTTTGCAGTTCTGCAAATTTTTCAGATCGGTTAAAGAAATTTTTAAAATTTTCTTTGTCTTTATATAGTTCAAGTTCATACTCGAAGAAGCGGTAATTTATAATGTAAACTCATATTGGCAAGAGGCGAAAAGAGTGAAAAACTTTCAAACTGTAAAAAGTTTTATAGAAAATATCTTATTAATATTTATATGGAATACAACTTTTTAATTGAAAATTTAAATCAGCTTTAATTCACCTGGTCTAAGCTTAACTTTAGGAGTTTTAAATTATTTCCAGTTACAGGCCTATGAATCTCCACTTTATGAATTCACCTTTCACTCACCACTTAAACCAATATCCTCACCCTACATTTCCCACAGCATGTACTCAATTCAACAATCCTGCCACGAATTGTTGTCATTGCACCTGCCACTGCAACAACTGCTGTTATTGCCACTGATGCAACTGTTGTTGTTGTTGTTGCGGTCGATTTTCGATTTTTCGTCGCCTGTTAATTTATTTATGAGCGCATTGGTTGATAAATCAGTAGCGCAAACGAATAAACTCGAGCCACTACCCAGACTGTCAACTCTCCTCCCCACGCCTATACGCCTGTTCGTCCACTCAGCGGCATGAGCAGAGCAAGCAAAGCACAGCGATTAATATCAGCAAATGAAGTATGTGTGATGGCATATTTGTGGCGTGGCGTGTATAACTGGACGGCCTGGAATGCCAATGAATAATTCGTTTTGGCCGCGCAACCCTTTCCCCCTAACAGGCATGGCTGCACTCCAATTGTGTGTGTGTGTGTGTGTGAGAGTCTATGGAGAGGAAGAGTGCAAAATTCACCAGCCAATATGTAGTAAAAGTAAATGTGCCAGCAGGATGAACAGTAATAACAGCAGCAACAACAACAAATATCATCATTTTTACTAGAGCAACAACAAATAGCATGATTACAATAACAATAGCAAAAAGTTTCAAACAGCAATAACAACAAGCAATATCATGATTACGAGAACAACAAAAATAGCAACAACATATGCATGCAACAGCAACAACATTAAATCATATGCTTTCTCGTTGACAGTGTGGCATAGGTTTACACTGCCAACGTTATCGACGGTATTTATTCACCTTTTGGCAAATTGACCTCAAGCGAGCAAATGAAGCGTGAAAAAAATGTAAAAACGTTGGCAAGAGAGAAAAAGAAAAAATGGCAAGCTGGCAGTCAGAGGTCGTCGTATCGTGTATTTTGAGTTGTATCGATGTTGTTGTTATTGTTGTTGCTTTCATTCTGCACTTGCCAGTTATTGCATGTCAAGCTGCCATATTTATTGCACTCATTGCAATGGTTAGTTGTTGTAAAGTTGAATTTTGCTTTTGCAGTTGTTGTTGTAATTGTTATTACACAAGTAATTATGGCGATAGCGTCAATTGCTGTGAGCTTCGTGGGCACACACACAAGTAAACATGAAAAAGTGTTGCACATACACACATACTTATCTACATGGCTGCGTATGTGTTGGTTTACTTGCGTTTTCGCTCGCCTGCTTTCAACTCCTGCTTTAATACACTTTTGGCACGACACTTCATTGCCACTCTGCTGCTCATAGCAATTTCATTTTTTTGCTTCCACAAAATTTTGCATTGCATACTTTTGGGCGCACAAGCCTTGCTGCCACTTAATGTGCATAATTTTGCATGCGCTGGCGCCGAGTGACGTTGCAATTATTGCTGTTGTTGTTTTCACTTTTCAACTGCTTTCCTCTTCTTTTTGTTGTTGTTATATATTTTGTGCTCTTCTTTTTGCACTCTGTGCTCAATTTCACTTTTACTGCACACGCCACATTCAGCGGCTGATAAATTTCATTTCACTGGCATTTTCCGTTATTTTTATAATCATTGCACTTGTATTTTTTTGTTTTTGTTTCCTTTGTTGTTATTGTTATTGTTGTAATCGATGCTGTTGCAGGTTTAATTAGTTGTATCTGTCACAATGACAGCTGCTGGTTGGCGTCGGTTGTTTTTGTTCTGGCTTACTGTTAATGCTTTGTTGGTTTTGTTGTAAAAAATTAACAAAAACGTGCAACAACAACTACAATAAATTGCAAAAACAAAGCACTTTAAAAAGGTATTAAAAAGTTTTAAATTTTAATTAAGCGCTCGAACTGACAACGGCTTTGTAATCAAGCGCTCATACAATCTCATACTTATACACACATGTACATTTTCATATATACAGGGTGTCCAAATTGTGCTGCACTATATGTGAAAGCTGCAAATTCGCACTGGGAGACATTCGTTTTCTTTAATAGACATGAGAACTACTCATAAGACATGTGTCAAACTCTAATTTATAGATATAAAATTTCATGAATAATCTTAAGAACTCTTCACTTCTTGTAATTACAGTACTGGCTTAGCCCTGAAGATCCTATTCTTCGACATTCCTTGATCTACCATCTTCTGTATACCTTATAGAATTTAGAATAAGTATTAGAATCGGTCTCATCGTCGTAACTGCTCCACCTTTTCTAACGGTGTTCTGATGGCTTCCACAACTCAATGCTTTTAAAAAATATATATATATATATATATATTGATTTGAATCGGCCTCGTCTCTTAACCTTATATATAATATACAACTCCTCTCTAATCTGTCTATCAATTCGGTCTTTGTTCAATACTATTTGGCCTGACTCCAATGTATTCTAATTTAGCGACAAGCCCCTGATCCCTAAATCAGTAAGATATATATAGTTTGGTCTTTAAAGTGTAAGGCCCAAGGATAAGCAACGAGATACACTAAACATATGTATATGATGACAAGAGTAACACATCTATGATCTAATGAATACTTCCCTAGTGGATTGCGTCAATAAACCGTATATAAGAATCGACGTTCGTGGTTCATGAATTGATCTTCGTTTTGTAGTTTTACTGTAGCCCTTGATCAATATGCTTTCAATATGGATATCCGAACACTGACTATATAAATTATAAAATTCTCATATCCGGACACTGATTGTATTTCCATCGGGAAATGTTTTCTATACTTCAATTTTATATATGTATTTACATAATTTTATAATTCGGACACTGATACAGACGAATTTGGTCCGTTGCTTCACAACGTCTCTCAATTTGGGAACAGATTTTTAGTCCGCGGACCTTGACACCGTTGGAAATGGTTCCATGGTTCAAACAGTTTCGTTTTGGTAACATTCTTTTCGTCGCCGGAATATGACAGTAACCGATTTAAAAACCAGGAATATGATAGTTGAAAGTCACATGTTATAATTTAAGATATGTTTCGGGAGGTCATAAAGTGTATCCTACATATCTTCCAAATAAAACTTTCATTATGTCCAAGTGCCTGTTTTCAGATTTCCGCCCAACTCAGTCAAACTTTTTTTTCCGATTCTAGTCAACGATTGTCTCCGAACTGGCACATTTTGATCACCCTGTATGTATATACGTTTGATTTTCTTTATCCAATCACTGCGGTGCCGTTAATCAGGTGTCATTAAACACTAATTAAATGTGTTAATTTCAATGCAATTTAAAGCACACACACACCGCACCTTTGACTATTGCGGTAAATACAGTTGTGCGGAGCTTTGTACGAGGGTTACTCGATAAACAAGAAAACACGTTTTTGACAATAGTTCGACAGCATAGTAGACAGGTTTTCGAAACAAATCTCACGTTGAAGTGAGTTTGATGAATAAGACACTGAAGAAAGAAGTTGTTAATGAAATTGCAATTTAAAATCAGAGCTTGTTGGACTTGCTGAAGAAAGCAGAATTATTATAAAAGTTCAAAGAATTTTTGATTATTTTAAAACGTTAATGAATCGGATTTCATGAACCTTTCCAGCCACCCTCATAGCTGCCTTTATCAACCAACTGTGCTCTCATTACGTAAGCGCTCAATAATGAAGTGTCAAAATGTTGACAAGCTAAAGCTGGTATGCATTTTCATTTTCATCGTTAAATAGTTTGCTCTTCTGCCTGCATTGTTGTTTTTGTAATTTGCTGACGAGCTGGGATTTTATGTATATCATAGGTGGTAATTACTCAATATATAATATGAACTCGCGGTCAAAACGATATGTTTTACTACATAATTATAAGCGTCGGCTTAAAGTCATACAATTTCTGGAAATATGTTGAAAGTTCTGGCAAAAATCCTTCATATAGAATTTATGGAACGTAGTGGTCTCAAAAGCTATGGTTGAAGCTTCTGTAGATAAAAGACAATGAAAGGTTTTAAAAAAAGTATTCATCCATAATATTTGGTTGGCAAATATCTCCCTTCTTTTCATTTTTTGCTCTTTATTTAATGCTATATAAAAGTGTTACAGTGATCGGATTTAGTTTTCGTTCGATAATCTGTTTCTATCTAGACGGCAACTTCATAATACTACCCTCGTAGAAGCCCCCTCCTTATTTGCGAAGAACTCGGACGCCCCTTTTCACAAGACTCTTTTGAGTTCAACTTTACACCAACAAAGGCGTTCGCCATGGACCGGAACAGCTGGTAATCACTTGGCGCTATGCCCGGGCTATATGTGGATGCGATAAAATCACCCATCCGAGCTCCCGTAGCTTCTGACGAGGCGTTGTCCTAATGGAACACTACACCCTTACGGTTGGCCAATTCTGGACGTTTCTGGTCGATCGCCTGCTTCAAGCGGCCAGTTGTTCGCAGTAGATGATATAATTAAGCGTCTGGCCAAATGGGAGCAGCTCATAGTGGATGATTCTCTTTCAATCCCACCAAACACACAGCAAAACCTTCCTGGCCGTCAATCCGGCTTGGTCACTGTTTGGGACGATTCACCGGCCTTCGACCATGACCGTTGTCGCTTCATATTGTCGTATATGATATGTGCGGCACCCAAACATCAAACTTTTTTGTGCAGCCAGCCTTCTGTCTTCGATATCTTGAGATTCCTCCGCAGTTCGAAGTGATAAAGTACCATCCCTCAAAACACCACGGAACGTTTCTCTAGCGGATTTGCCTTTAACGAAGGAAAACTTTAAAATAGCGCGAATTTCGGCGTAGTTAACTCCATGTTTACACGTCTATAACTGTTCCACGTAATATCCACGTAAATCCACTAATCATACATAGCGTCGCTTTGTAGGTTATGTCAAGACCTTTCAAAGATGTATAGTACGAGCTCTGTAGCGCTTTATACATAGCCGCGAAATTCAAAAGACAAAAAGGTGGAAGGGAGATATTTGCCAACCTGATATATTAAGCGCGGCCTTCTACCACGCAGTGAAATTGGAACCCACTACTCAATTTGTGTAGAACCAAATAGTTCCGAGGTTCATAACGGCTCCCATTTGTAAGCGAAGTCGCTGTTTCTGAACACTGAGAGAGGTTCATATATTCCTATTTAAGAACAAAAATTTGGTTCGAACACTGGTAGGGATGAAAGACATTCCGAATTTCACAACTAATCTAATATAATTTTGGTTTTCGGAAACATGATTCTGGAAGTGGTTCTTATGTTCTCAACGGCTTTCATTTGAAAATTATATTTTAGCTTCGGAACTATAAAAGCGATCAAAAACGTCCAAAGGTTCACAACGGCTTCCATTTAGCTATCCCTTGTGGAAACCAAAGTTAAGACATTTCTTACATTTGTTAGTCTTTGTTAATTTCTTAAGGTGTATTCAGGCTATCGAAATAATGCTTCCTTTGGAAGGGCATGTCATATCTATCAGTTCATTCCATGAATACTATTCAAACCCTCGAACACGTTCGAGTTAGACGAAGTGACATGAAGGTCAAACACTAAAATCTAATCTAAACTGGTTTTAAGACAAATTCTAAACTCTTCCTAGTCGATGCTCAAACCAATGACTAACGTTATTGACGTATTCTAGTCACCATCGACGCCTGCATGTCTACAGCGGTCACACCCTACACAAAAGCGCACCACCATTTTAACTAGATTTAGAAATGAAAAGTTTTCTCAGCATGAGCCGAATGTCAGCCCACCCAGAACCGCAGCAATATTTATATGCGATTAGAATCATAATTAGCTGCCATCAGACTCATTAACACGTCAAATTTTTCACGGCTAATGGTAAAGGGCAAAAGTTCACTAATCAGCTGGTGGATAGTGGTAGCGAAGGTGTCGGCGCTCGAACGGTTGGGCTAACAGCAAGGGTAAGCAAATATACAGCAACAGAGACAGTGAGCGGATGAGCTGAAGCGCGGATCGGCATCAAATTAACTGTGCAAAGTGTCCAAGTGAAGTGAGCGGTTATTGGACAATCATGCAATTGGTTTTCCAACTCATTGACTCGATAACTGCACAGAGCGGGGAGAGGCTGCCGGTGCGCGGCCTGCCTGAACAATTGATTGCTGTGGTTTTAATGTTCAAATTCGTTGCGCTTGTAATTTTAATTGCCTGTCAAATTTTTCACACCTCCATTAGTATGCTCTACACACACTCAAAAAATTATACATTGGCATACATTTAGGCGCTGAGCATGCAGTTGGCCAAAAAATATAATTTTCCACGCCCACATAAGCGCTTAATAGCAATAATAACTGAAAATTTCAACAAGCGCTCTATCAACGGCATAACGCACCAAGCAGCAACGCGCCATCTACACCCTCCCTGCTGCAACAATTTTAATTCATTTAATTGAGCTGCCAATATTTGACCAAAATGTAATTAACAAAGCGCCTTCTCGCCGACTGATGCGGTGCGTGGTTTATTGACAGTTATTGCGCGTATATTTATATTTATCTTTGAAAGTTTCGTATTTATATTCTTCGCTGTTTACCAACACTGACCAAGCGCGCTCGCGAATTTGTGGCCGCGTCTAGTTAATTCCCGGCCTCTGTGGCTAATATTCGCAATTGGTTTTGGCTTATTTGTTTAATTGGCGGCGATTTAAATTTTCTCTGTGGTTTTGTATACATTTGTTGTTGTTTGGTTTACAAAAATTTAGAAATTTTATTTGTGTTTTATGTTAATTGTTTGCACTATTCGGAGCGGAATCGAATATATATCCAACTAAATACAAATTGTATGACATTGTTGATTTTTTAACAGTCATTTGCCGCTAACGCTTTTATTTAGGGAAGGTAGTTAGCCTTCCTTGACGTCTATCTTGAATTCCCTTCATAACGCAAGACCCCTAACTTAACTTAACCATACAAGGTCTCTTAATACCTAGTTTGTTCTTACTTCACTCTTCGTTTGACCTCTCGTAGCCTCCAGCTTGACCCAATGTGACCCTGCAAATTGCGAACAAAATGACCTCACGTGACTCTTCAAAATGTAAACTAATGTGGCCTCGAGTTACCCCTCCAATTATAAGCACACTTGACCTCAGGTTACCTTTAAAATTGCAAACAAACTTGGCCTCTTGTAACCCCTCCAATATTGAGATTTCATACTACGCTAGGTTTTTTAAAAATTATAAAAAAAAACTGTTGAGAACTTGAAATATGGGGTAATTAAAATATATTTTTCTTGTTTCGCACTCTCTCATCCGTATCTGTCTCTTTTTATTTTTCTCCAACTACATAGATGCCTATCTCTCGGTTTATTTTTTTGCATATGACTCTTTTTATCTTTATATGTCGCTCCTTCCCTCACTATGAGAGAGAAATGTAGAAATGTTAGAATATTCTAAATCGATTAGACTACTTGTAACATTTCAGTTCCTTAACAAACTTTTCATTGTTTTTTGGAACTCAGTTAAATCTCAATGTAATCAGCAAGCCCTTCCATCAATTAAACTTAAAGTCCACTTAAAGAAAATTGAAAATTTTTCGTGAAACTTGAAAAGCTGCACAAAATATTGATTTTATCGACACACAAGGGAGCTCTATTTTTGAGAGAAATTTATGAAATTACTAATCTTTCGAAAGAAAAGCGGGTAGTAGTAAAAGTAGTAAATATTATAGTATATGCACATGAGTATTCATATATGCGCCTAAATTTATACTTATACCACCATTTCTGGCAACGCCGGTACACAAAAACAAATTTTACTCACATTCAATAGCCGCTACTTTAGCTAAGTACCTCGTACAAATGCCTGTCTGTCGAACTCCACGCTTGTGTTTTAGTGTGTGTATTCCTGATTATATGCTCTTGCGCCTAAATGTATGCGTCCAGGCCGTACATTTATCACAAAATTTATCGACTGGAATGAGCTTTGATGATGTGGAAATTTTTTCTCGTTAAATTCAAAGTTTTTTGCTACCGTGTAACTGTACAATACGCAAGTAGTAACGGGATGTAAGGCGGCAACAGGCAGGTAACAGTAATATTTACTTCCTGCCAAACCTTTAACGGTGTTTACACACTCATAGTTGTAAGTGGATTGCTGAACTCAGAGGCTATACGCGTTCGTGGCATGCAACTTGCCTTAGTATGAGTTTAGTGGTTTGCTAGACACTTCCAGGAGTTATGCTTGCCACCAATGGCATGTGGCATGAACCAGCGCTGTGATTTGTATGCCGCCAGCGACTTTTGCTTTAGTTCTCTTAAAAATTTACAAGCAAACGCCATTTCTACCGCCGCGCTGCAATCGATTGCATTCAATTCTTTCGCTGAGCGGCTCTCGCGCGGTTGGCGGCAGCTTGCAACATTCCCTGAAAGTATTCGCTGCGTTTGCATTTAATGAGATTATGGCTTTTAGCTGAAATTAAATATTTAACTAATGCTTCTGTGTTGGAAATATTTGAAGAATTTATTCAAATAAAGTTGAAATTCGAAGTTTTTGTTCTTCTTTATTCTAAATTCCCACAAAGTTGCAAGTTGAGGATGCATAATTTATGATTTTTGAGGGGCCGCTTAAAAGAAGTTAGACAATTTTGCATATCACAAGTGTTCCAGTTGCAAATATTTCCACATAATTTATTTATGAAATTGATCAGAAAGACGCCAGGGAAAAAATCTGTTTAAAACTTATGGTATGAATTCTTAGAAGCCTACCTTGAAAATTTCCCAAATAATGTTAATGTTGTGGAATCAAGTTTCCAAACCTCGGAAGGATATAAGTCCGAATTCGTTCTGTTTGCGTAAACCCGATAGAAGGTCTACGCAACCGAAAGATCATGAAACGTACTGCTGAGCACCTTCTTTCAATTCCTAGTTATAGCAATTGAGAGTCTCTCAGACTCTTTTTTCAAATAAAAACTCCGACAAACTATAAAAACCCCGTTATTGCTTCGTAGAGCTGTTAAACTTCTTTTCGTAAGAAGTTTCGGACTTTCTTTATTGACGCCTTCTTAACTCTTTACGCGATATAATGGGGTGGGAGGAGATGTTTGAGTTTCAACTACGCCATATATTTATCAAGCCCTGCGATATCTACTTCCGACAGAACTTTGTATCCAGTCGGTATACATCGGTCTCCACCAGTCCATCGGTCTCCACCAATTCCAGTCAAACCATACCTTCATAAGTCGTTGAAGCTACGGAAGTCTGACACTATCGAAATTAAAAATCAATATTTTCAATATAACCTATAACTCTTCTTTATTTGTTAAGTGTACTCTTGTTTCAACGGATAGAATTATCAACATCAATCCAAATAAAACAAAATTAATAACGACGTCTGTAGACGCGACGGCGGACAGTCTTGTAACGGTAACCATCTTCAGCATGATGTTCGATTTGCTCTTGTGGAGCAACTGGAGCAGGGGCAGCAAAATGTACTGGTGCTGGAGCTGGGGCAGGAGCTGGCACATATACTGGAGCTGGAACATGGACTGGAGCTGGAGCTGGGGCTGGGACATGGACTGGAGCTGGGGCTGGTGCTGGTACATGAACTGGAGCTGGGGCTGGAGCTGGGATGTAAACTGGAGCGGGGACATGAACTGGAGCTGGAGCTGGGGCTGGGATATGGACTGGAGCTGGAGCTGGAGCTGGGGCTGGAACATGAACTGGAGCTGGAGCTGGGGCTTGGAAATGGACTGGAGCTGGAGCTGGTGCTGGGACATGGACTGGAGCTGGTGCTGGTGCTGGTGCTGGTGGCACGTAGGTGCGATCAGGTTGAGCAACTGGTACTGGGGCTGGGGCTGGAACATTGAATGACACAGGTGCGGGTTCCTGGTAGTTGTAGCCCAACTCAGAGACATCAGCGCTGGCGCAAGCCAGGATGGCGGCAAAAGCAACGAGGAAGAATTTCTGTAAAGAAGGCGAGAGAAAGATTTAGTTATGTGATGCCGAATTTACTTATTTTGATAAATAATTAGGAATGTAACGGAACTAAGACTGCTTAGGTAATTCTATGGGATGGTTAGAAGTAGTTGTACAACTTTAGGAGTAATCGCGATTGTTACATTGGTTGTAGGCTTTGAAGTAGTTATGTAAAGGCATTACATCTCCAACTTTTTTGCAAAAATATCTTATTTCTAACAATTTTGGAGTTACAAGTATTTAGCAGCATGCACGAGGTCTATAACTAACTTTTTTTAAAGTAAATTATAATAATTCTGAATTTTCAACAACTTTTTCATTCGAAAATATTTTTTCGGAATATTTCGGAGTTTAAAAATTTTTTATATAACAATATCTATTGAGTTTAAAACATTTTCTAACAACTTTTGGGAATTTTTGCAACAAGATATGATAACTCCGAAAAATTCGGAGTACATAAATTTGAAGGAAAATTAAAAAACTAAAAACTTTGAATAATTTCCAAACATATTAACGTAATTTTTTATTAGTATTAATAATCTCTTCCCGAGTTAGATATACAATTGAGTATAATTCCTTTGCACAGTGTCTTTAAAACACTTTTATTACTTCTTTACTTTACTTTCACTTCATTTTTGCACTAGTTTTGTAATAATTTTTATTAATTTAACATTATTATTACTAATATTTTTTTATTATTTTACAAAATTTATTTACCATTTTGTAATATGTTTAGCTGACTCCGTTCACGGTTTGTAAGCGTTTGATTACCTTACGCCAATTACTAGACTTTTATAGTCCCTACTACGCACTCTACTCAGCCAATTTTTAATCGGTCTCTTCATTTCGTAATAATAGCTTTTAGAATTTTGAAAGCAAACCAGTTTGAAGGTCCAATATTACAAAACATAATGCCTACGATAAAAACTGCACGATTTTATGAAACCGGTATTGCCCAAACTAACTATAAAAATACTTAAAATTAAACCAACGCTAGAATTTAAATAAAAAAGAAAGATTTTACAATAAAAGATAAGAATTTATAATGAACCCAAAACTATATAGGAAAAATACACGCAAAAATAAACATAAAAATAAAATCAACAAAATTTTGTAAAAAAAAGTCATAAAAAACCCAAACATAGACGCGCGTCGAAACGGCGAAGATTAATTGCTCAGTTAACGCACTAAACTAGCATGAACCTAAGCGACTAAAAACACATAACAACTGCTAATAATAGTGATCCAAAACGTATCTTCGACACCAACTACTAATTGAAATTCATAGAAATTAGCCAAGCTTCATCTCCACGCAGTTCATTCAACTGCCCGCGCAGATGGCAGCGCCCTTACAGCTCTAGCTGACTTAAGTGTTGCTTAATTTAGTTAACCTTTCGTTTTCTTTCGCTAACTCAGCCAATAAAATAATCGCATTTGGTTAGAACTTCAAACGAGTTTATGTAAATATTCCTATAAAATTTAAAAGCAGCAGATTTTATAGCTTACGTATGTTACATAATAGTATATAGGCGACAGTTTAGCATAAATCTAAATATATTCAACGCAAGTTATTCTAATTTCTTTTATACTCTTCTACTAGCAATAATTATTAAATGACTTGCTAAATCACTTTGTTTATTTGTGAAATTCCGTTTTCGAAATCCGTCTCAACGCCACTAATTATGAGTGAAAAAATGCAACTACTCAGCCTTGGCCTTTAAATCACAAACAAAATTTGGCAATTAAGTAGTCAATGTGATTTGCAATCAATCATCGATCTAATAAGTTTATTTTTAAGTCATCTAATAATAGTCAAGAGAAAATAAATATTGAAAGAAGATGATAGAAGCTGGAGACAAAAATCATATTATAGGAAAGAATAGCAGAAGATATTAAAAAGATTATAAAAAGCAGTTGGGTATTGGAAATTGGTAGAAAATTTATTAAAATAACTCCAAGTAGATATGTACCATATCCCATAAAAAGCTCATAAAAACTTCTGGAAAGTAAAAAATTTAAATAGATATAGAAAATTTCACTGCAAAAGCTCATGAAAAACTCCAAATTCTCTAAAAAAAGATAAGTATTTACTAAATAATATCTCCTACGAAACTAAAAAAGGTCATAAAAAGCGCTTAAGAATTATAAAAGACTTTAAATATTCCTAAAACTTGAAGTATATCAAAATAATACTAAGCACTTAAAAATTTAAAAAGACTCAATTATGTTCGACAAAACCCTGGACAAAATAATATCACCCAAACAGTTAAAAAAGTGCTTTTAGGAGTAGAGAGTGTTTAAAAAGCACAAAGCTTGTATCTTAATTTCAATTTCGAAGGTAATCCATATATGTATGTAACTGAAAAAGCTCAAAAAGCTCATAAAAAGTACTCTGAAGAATAATAAAAACTCCAAGTGCTAAAAAACTTAAATATTTTAGTTTATTTTTAAATTCAAATTAAATATAATAAAATAACTTAAAAAGCTCATAAAAAGCACTCTGAAGAATAGTAAAAGCTCCAAGTGATTAAAAATTTAAAGCTTTTAGCTTATTTTGAAATCTTAAATATAAAAATATGACCGGAAAAGCTGAAAAATCTAATAGCAACTCTGAAGTATAGTAAAAGCTTTTATTTTTTAATAAAAACTCGAAGTTTCTAAATGTTTTAAATTCTACATAATCAATAATGCCTGTGATCACCAATGATGACTTAACAGAGAGCTTTATTTTTTGGTATTTTCTTTTCTGATCTTCACAAAATACAACTACTATATAATACATATTCATATAATAATTATCACTAGCAGATGCAGTTCGACCTTGATAGAAGTAAAACTTAACAAAGTACCACCTAAACCGGTTAGGTGATATTGCCTATTAGAGAAGATCACAATAATACAAATATTATTATTCTCTGTTGAACCGAACTTTCTTTGGGCCTAGGAGCCAGGGAAATAACAATTATTCTTATTTAGATTCAAAGATTAGTCTAGATAACAGATGAAAGACGTCAGGTGCTTCTTTCGACTGATAAAACCTTTCAAGTTAAGTTTACAAATGTCGAAATATACATACCTCATAGTTCAAGACATAGTTTGAATTTAAACCTTTTTATAAATATAATCTCGATACTTAATAGAAGCCTCAGTATCTTTTATTAAGTATCGATATTATATTAATTTCAAATTAGAAGAGCTAAGGTAAGTAGTACTTTCTTAGGATAGGATCTTGATAGCGAAGCACTTGATACTGAAAATGCTCCAAACTCTTCTTGAACTAAGGTCTTCTTCTCCTTTTTATGTAATCTTTTAGCAATATTTCTTTCATTCTTCAAATCATGCTGTCAGGTTAACAGTTCTTGGACTGATAAAAATCGAAAACCTCTCCGCTTATATGACGTTATTCTCGACGGTTTTAGACTTTTGAGTCTACC
Organism: Zeugodacus cucurbitae; assembly: GCF_028554725.1. NCBI lineage: Eukaryota > Metazoa > Arthropoda > Insecta > Diptera > Tephritidae > Zeugodacus > Zeugodacus cucurbitae. The sequence continues at coordinate 17,024,190 of NC_071671.1, forward strand.
AATAAAGACTTATAGTCAAGTATCTCACACTAAGCCCAATTTTACTATCATACTCATCATATGCACCACTACTACCAGCTAATCAACAAAACGAAACCACAACAACCACAATTGCCTACAAATTTGTTGGTTAAAGTTGAAGTTTCGCCACAAAACTACTTAAAAGTAATTTTCGGTTGCCAAATCAACGAAGAAAAGTTAAAAGTTGCACTTTGATAGCTTTCACAATGATTTTCTTAACTAATGCAATAACAAAAACAGCAAGCAAAAAAGTGGCGTTGATGAAAAGTTGAAGATGCTGAAATGCTACAACTAAATGAATTTTTCAACAATAACAACAACAACTACCCTACAATAATACAGTTGTTTAACAGTTAAATCTGTAAATCGCTTGGGAACCATTTGCAAGTGAAATTAAAGTGAAATTGGACAGGAGTGGTGGAAACTGTGCGAATGGGGTGGGTGGTGATGTCGAAATGTTGTTGTGTTAATAATAAAATTGCGCTAAGATCAAGATGGCAGTGGGAGGGATGGACGTGCCAAGGCGGTGTGTGCAAAAAGTAAGTAAAAAAGTATGAGAAAAAGTAAAACCAGGTGGTAATGAAAGTCAGCGCTTTGAAGCGGGTTGTCCAAGCGTGCCCAGCGAAGTGAATGGATTTTAATAAAACAAAAATATAATAACAACAAAAACGCGCCGAAGACATGTTGCTCGGCACTACGATTGGAATAATAACAAAATTTTATTATCATAAAGGAAAATTATTAATAAAAACGAAATGAAAATGCCACTGAAATGTTGAGTGAAATTTCGAGAATGTAATGAGCAGCAAAGTAGAAAGGATTTGCAGACAGTAATGGCCTTCACTGCAACACAGCAAAGTTCAACATGTTAAATACAAAACCCGGCCCTGCCAGAGTTTTACAAATTAAAGGGATTTCGTTCGGAATCACTGAAATGTAAATGGGTGGCTGAAGCGGGTGTGGGATAATTGTGTAGTTAAGCCAAAGGTGTCAGTGCGAGATTTGTGGAATTACCACAAGCTGTTTTTATTAAAAATTTGTTTTTTACACTACTCGCATAATACCCTGTTGGAGAGTTTCATTATTTCACTGCGAAAAGGTGGAAACTTGTTAATAAATGGGCAAAAAATATATTTGGGAAAATGTCATGAGTGCAGTAAGTCTTTATAAGTTTAGAAATGTTTACTTATTAAGAGATAATATTAGAGGCGAGAAAATTATTATGATAATTGAAGATTTTCGAAAATAAATTACTTTGCTTCAGTTGAAGGTGAAATAGAATAAAAAATACATAACGCCTTGCAAATTGAAGCAACAACATAAATGTATTTGCATATAAAATAGGTTTTTACACTTATATAACATCATACGTTATTTTTCTGTACCTTACATGTTAGTTAACGAACTCCGAAAAGCCTAAAGATCTTATGCGCCACTGTATCTAAACCATTTTTTCATCAAAACATTAATTTTTTTTTAATTTCGGAGTTGTTTCCGAAAACTCCGAAAATCTATAAAATAATTCAAAAATTAAAATTAATCGATTTTTTATGTTTTTAAGAGTAGCACAGTGGTTAGTGGTTCGGTGGTATTTAAAAAGTGTTTTTTTTTTTACTGAAAGGCGAGTTATGTAAAAGAAAGGACCAGTTCTTAAACAAAATCATGCAAATTTATCAAGTCTACAAGTATATAATCTATATACGTAAGCAAGTAAACATACAAGAAATATACATATGTATGTATGTATGAAGTCCAATTGAACTTCCGTAATCACCATAATCCACAAAAAACTTCGAGCTAGAGAGACTTCCGAGTTACAGAATGTAATTTGTTTGAAATTCCAAACATTCAGTAAAAATCTTATTTGTGGTAACAGTTTCTGAAGTCTTGAACTTACCTTTAAATTAGTATTCAAGTATTTTTTAGCAGCTATAACTCAATTTTACGACTGTATCGAACATAAGGTAGTAATTTTTGTGAATTTTCGGAGTAATTTAAACATAACATAACATACTTTTTGGCAAAATCGATTTAAAGTAATTTCGGAGTCACTTAGCACCAACTCCGAAAAAACTCCGTATTTCTCCGAAAAATTTGTAATACCTCCAGAATCTTTCCTGATAATATTTACTTATATTTTTCTTAGTATTATAAAAAATTAAGCTAAATATATTGTGTGGAACTTGTGTTATGTTAAATTCTACCCTAGCTATGTACATACATCCAAGGAGCTATTCAAGTTTTGAGTAATATAAAAATAAAACTATAAAAAGAGTATTTAGCTAGTCGCACAGCGCAGTACTTTAAAACTACTACCAGCTCTAACACTTTTTAACCATTTCAATGCCTTCCTTACGACTTGTAAGTCATATAACTGTAATTACTTACAATCTTACAAAGTGCAGTGGATAAAGTGAATTTTTATAACCTTTAATACGATTACATACTTAAGCTTTTTTAAAAGCACATAAAGTAAATTTCTGTACACTTTCGCTACGTTTTCATATCACGTACGTGCTTTTAATAAATTACGTACTCGCTTGCAGGAATGCGTCACTAGCGTGAACAGGCGTGGAGATGGTGTGGGGCGAGACAGTGAATTTAATATGTAAGGGTCACTGCTATGGTAGACGCGTCTAAAAAGTAAGGGTAGCGGATATAAAAAACGAAAATAAAAAAGATTAAAGTTGATGATCAACGATTGTTCTCACGAAGCGATAATCTGCAAGAATTGTTTTTTTCTTTAGAAATGATCTAATTTTTATTAGTCTTTTCAGTTTCTTAGCTCATTAATATTTAACAATAAAACATCATAAAAAATCCTAAAATAGTTCATAGGTCTACCGGCTTTTAGACTTTTTCGCAAACAGTCTGCACCGCTTTATCTTCTATTTCTGCCGATTACATAACCCGTTTAATATTCAAACACTTTAAAGACGGCCGGTCTCAGCCACACGGATTAATATGCAACGTCGATTGATTATATTTGCATAAAATTAAGAATATAAGAGCAAGCCATTAAACAATCATAAAATATTAGTTTGCGTGTCTTATGCTTTTGTAGCTAAGTTGTGTCCCGAGAAAAACAAATTTGCTATTCAAATATTTAGTAAAAGCTTAGAACAAATGTTCTTTTTTGTTGTGAGTTAATTAAGAATCACGTTAGGTGCTGTTTGTGCGCGTGGAATTTATTAAATGGTTGAAACATCTCTTCGGAGTACATGTGAAATGTTATTTTTTTATAAATAAATAAATACTTGTTATATGAGTTTTATAAAGTTTAAAATACATTTAAATAATTTCCAAGTAATTCGGAGTGTTTTCGGAGTAAATTATTTAATAAAGAATGTTTTATAAATTTAACGAATTAATGATACACTTTTTTTTATTTTACAGATTGGATCAGCATTAATATTCTATATTTAAAGTTAGTGTAAGTTGTTGTAACTGGAGATCAAGCACTGGTAATTAGAGAAAACATGTTTCAGGGGCCTTCGGAGTGATTTCGCAGTGAATACAAAACATCTAATATCAAAAGGAGTTTATGAATTACATTAATTAAATTATTTTATTTTATTTAATTTAATTTGATTTAGTTTTACTTTATTTAATTTTTTTTTTTATTTTATTTTATTTTATTTTATGTTATTTTATTTTATATTATTTTATTTCATTTTATTTTTTTATTTTATTTTATATTATTTTATTTTATTTTATTTTATTTTATTTTATTTTATTTTGTTTATTTTATTTTATTTTATGTTATTTTATTTTATTTTATTTTATCTTATTTTATTTTATTTTATTTTATATTACATTATATTATTTTATTTTATTTTATTTTATTTTATTTTATTTTATGTTATTTTATTTTATTTTATTTTATTTTATTTTATTTTACTTTATTTTATTTTATTTTATTTTATTTTATTTTATTTTATTTTATTTTATTTTATTTTATTTTATTTTATTTTATTTTATTTTATTTTATTTTATTTTATTTTATTTTATTTTATTTTATTTTACTTTATTTTATTTTATTTTATTTTATATTATATTATATTATTTTATTTTATTTTATTTTATTTTATTTTATTTTGTTTTATTTTATTTTATTTTATTTTATTTTGTTTTATTCATACCACCCTGTTCGCTATTACATCGCACTAATTAATAGACCGTTAATATTAAGTGCACGCCTGGAAGTATGCAAAAGTTTGCGGCGGTCCACAAAAACTTCTGATTAAGAGCAGCGATCCGTATTATATGTGGACTTTGGCACAATGTAGAATATGGGTAGCGTGGCCGAGCGGTCTAAGGCGCTGGTTTAAGGCACCAGTCTCCTCGGAGGCGTGGGTTCGAATCCCACCGCTGCCATGAAGTTTTTTTTCACTTTTATGTATTTTTATATTTTTTTATATATATGTATCTATTTTGCAATTAAATTGTTAATGCTATGAAATTAGACTTAGGAGTTATTCAAGAAAGCATATACTCATACAACTGAGTAAGAATGTATTTATATGTTTTATAATATATACTAGGTGTATATGCATATGTATACATATAGTAATGTAACTTTCCAAAACTGTAACTAGGAGTCTTTCTAAGAAGCAAAGAAATTCATATATCTTCCCACGGTATGCAAATTGCACACAGTTCAAAACTTCAAAAGCAATATTTTTGGCAAGGAACACCATTCAATTTAAACACATGCATGTGCATATGCATTTATATACATATTTAAGGCTTTATTTGCGATATTTTTCAACTAATACAACAACCTTTCTCAAGCACATTGCCCAAAGAAAACTCACTTCGCCGTTTTCAATAAAACTTGTTTCCATCATCGTTGCAACTAAAAAGTTTTTAATGCATTTCGCAAGCATTTTTTGAGGCTAATGAAATGTGGCGGAGGAAGCAGAATTTGCGAGCCAGTTTCTTCGGTTTAGAAGAGGGTTTCTTACAACAACTGTTGGAATAAGTAAAATTTAATATGATTAGTTTCATGTAGGCTCATACTGAAAAGAGGCAGCAGAAAATTATATTGGATCAGTTAAAACTTTCGTTTCTTAAGTGAAATCTCAAGTAAAACCTATGCATGCTGTTAACAACCCACCAAAAATATTTCAATTATTTCTAAGTCGAGAAATTTTGATTTCGTACTCAAGCTATATTATCATGCAATTTTTAGCTGTGAAGCCGTGGTGACTAAGAAGAAAGGACAACAATCATAAATATTCCCACGTACATTGCCAGATTCATTCACTTCACTTATTTATTAAATTTAGAAGACACCTAATTAAGAGTTAGACGAAATTTTACCATATAAGGATCCAACAGCTCAACGAGAAAAAGCTTAAGATATAGGATAGGATAGTTAAAATAAATTTATTAAATTTGATTCCGATTCACGAATATAGACTAGTTTTTATACACTCGCAACGAGTTGCTAAGAGAGTATAATAGTTGTGTTCACCCAGGGTTGGTTGTAAGTCCCAAAACTAAACGAGTTAGATATAGGGTTATGAGTATCAAGTTGATCAGGGTGACGAGTAAAGTTCAAATCCGGATGTCTGTCTGTCCGTCCGTCCGTGCAAGCAATAACTTGAGTAAACATTGAGATATCTTAATGAAACTTGGTACACGTCACGCCACGCCCACAAAATGGCGAAAACCTTTAAAGGGCTATAACTAAGCCATAAATTAAGTTATGAATGGAGCATATTTGGATGTAAATTTTTTGAAAAAGTAGGCGTGGGCTGCCCCTACAAAGTTTTTTGTACATATCTCGTAAACTACTAAAACTATATCAACCAAACTCGATCGGGTCGTTTTCTTTATGCACTTCCTTATACAGTTTAAGAATCGAAAAATGAAAATGGATTATAAACACGCCCATATCCCATACAAAGGGATTTCAAAAAGAAAAAACACCAGAAACCATAAATTTTATTATAACAAGTAAGGAAAAGCTAAATTCGGGTGTAACCGATCATTGAAGAAATTTTATTAATATAACGCACAAATTTACCCATAAATTCGACATAAAGTTTAATAGAATAACGAAAATCGTCATATATAGATATGAGGGCTGAGTTAATTCCTGAACCGATCATTCAATTTCACCAGCAAGGGACACCATATCCAATACTATACGCTCACTTAATTTTGCTAAGACATATCACATATTAACCAATACATATATGCGTAAAAAAGCCCAACGAATTTTTGAAAAACCTATAATTATGTATATGGGAGCTAGGAGATGTTGTGACCCGATTTTAATAATTTTTGGAACAGAGACACACTATTGGAAGAAAACAATTTCCTCTGAATTACATTAAAGTATCAGAGAGATTTACCCATATTTTCGGTTAAAATTTAACCTTAGGCGCTGAGTTCAACATGTTCGATATCTGGGGCCTTGAAAAGTTATAGTCCGTTTTCGACAATTTTTTCAGAAGTGATGACACAAAACAAAAACTGTATTTGTGTAATGTTTTATTTCGCTATCATCATTGGTTTCTAATGTATATATTATAAAGTGAAGGATTCAGATGGAATTCAAAATTGAGTTATATGAGAAATAGGCGTAGTTGTGAACCGATTTCATCCATTTTCCACACATGTTATCAGGGTGTCAATAAAATATTATATACCGAATTTCATTCGAATCGGTCGAGTAGTTCTCGAGATATGGTTTTTGACCCATAAGTGGGCGACGCCACGCCCATTTTCCATTTTGTAAAAAAATCTCAGTGCAGCTTCCTTCTGCCATTTCTTATGTAAAATTTGGTGTTTCTGATGTTTCTCGTTAGTGAGTTAACGCACTTTTAGTCATTTTCAACCTAACCTTTGTATGGGAGGTGGGCGTGGTTATCATCCAATTTCAACTATTTTCATGGTGTGTGGTGGGGTACGTAAGAGAACTGACTGCAGAAGTTTGGTTTATATAGCTTTATTGGTTTGCGAGTTAAATACAAATAACCGATTTGTGGGCGGGGCCACGCCCACTTCCCCAAAAAAATTACAATTATGCCCCTTTCCTAGTGCGATCCTTTATTCCAAATTTTACTTTTATAACTTCATTTATGGCTTAGTTATGACACTTTATGTGTTTTTGGTTTTCGTCATTTTGTGGGCGTGGCAATATTCCGATTCCGCCCATTTTCGAACTTAACCTTCTTATGGTGCTAAGGAATATTTGTGCCAATTTGTTTCGTCAAGATATCTTAATTTTTACTCAAGTTACAGCTTGCACAGACGGACAGACGGACGGACGGACAGACATCCGGATTTCAAATCTACTCGTCACCCTGATCACTTTGGTATATATGACTCTATATCTAACTCTTTTAGTTTTTGGTGTTACAAACAACCGTTATGTGAACAAAACTATAATACTCTCGTAGCAACTTTGTTGCGAGAGTATAAAAATGGTAGAGAAGGGTACACTCAAAAATTGGTATACAATATTTTAAAAGGGTGTGGCTCCGCCCACTTATGGGTCTTAAATCATACCTCCGAAACTACTAAACCAATTTCAATGAAAATCGGTTCATAAAATTATGATATATTATGAAAATAGGCCAAATCGGTTTACAACCACGTCTGCTTCCCTTATACCAGAACTTTGATTTCGATCGGAATCGTTTACTTTACAATAGATAAAATAAGCACCAGAGAATATATTGGACCTTCCACAAATACTGCACTTAAAATGGGGCATCACCTTTCTAAAAATTGCCGAAATCGGTCCTTAAATTTTCATGACCCCATATATTGAACATGGAACTCAGTGCTTTTAACAAATTTTTTCCCGAAAATATAGGAAAGTCTCTCAGATATTTTAAAGAAATTCAGAGGGAACGTTTTTCTTCTAATAATATGCCTCCGTGCCAAAAATGTGTGAAATCCGGCAATAACTTCCCCCCATTCCCATATATCTAATATTAGGGTTTTCAAACTTTCAACGGATTTTATATCATATATAGCTGAATATATGAGTCAAATTGTATGTTGTATTAATACAATTAAATAAATAAATTGCGAGAGTATAAGATGTTCGGTTACACCCGAACTTAGCCCTTCCTTACTTGCTTCTGTTACTATTGACAAATAAAATATATCTAAACTCTAACTGTGAATACCCTATTCGATATTCGTCGATCTCTTCACAATGTTGTCAATGCTGTTAAACGATATTTTACGACACTCACAAATTCACAAGAGGTGACTGATAGGTTTCAAATTTCTGATCTATTATTATTTAGACAATTGTCATTTCCTTATAAAGACGAACCTTGTATATTTTCTAATCATATTTGCAAATTATTTAAGCACTTGCTGTTTTTTTATGGCTTTTGTACTGTAGGTATGATCACAGTACTAATTTTCACACTTTTTATTAGCAATAAATGGCTTGTATCACGTAGAGCTTAGAACTTTTGCCAGTGAATAATATTTTTTTCGCATTTTTCGCCACGTGTTCTATATAGGCAGCGTGGCCGAGCGGTCTAAGGCGCTGGTTTTAGGCACCAGTCCGAAAGGGCGTGGGTTCGAATCCCACCGCTGTCAACAAAACTTTTTTGCCATTAAAATATGTTGTGTAATCAGAATAAATGCACATGCATATTTGTAGACAGGGTTGCAATGAAAAATATTAAAATTACATTCATGCAATAAGTAAATCTATAATGTTTCTAAATACATAGTTCTTAGTTATAATTAGTATGTTAGTTTTTACTTAAAAATTTTTTATAATGGAATTAAAATATTTGGCATAAAAGCAGAATATAAAAATATTAAAAAATAAAATTAATAACCTAACAAAAGATGAGTATTCAATGCTGACGAAACAGATTTATTAACGAAGAATTTATAACATAAAACATAAAGTATTGACTGAAAAGTATTCACTAAAAGTATTCACTAAAAAATGTATTCCAACGAAACGAAGGACAGCCTGTCGTTTCAATGTAATAACGAAAGTCTTTTTAGTAGAACATGATTACTTTCAAAAATAATGTAAGAAGAATACTTTAAGTTTCCATATAAATCAATTAGAACCTGAACCAAATTTAATTTAAGATTACAAAACAATGATTGAATAAGCCATTACAGGGGTTTGAAAAACAAAACATTACAGGGGAACAAAAATTGAAACACGCGATAGGAAGACAAAATATCATTTTATGTCAAAAAAATCTATTTCACTGTGATAAGAATAATTAATTTATATCTTCAATACAGATTAAATATTACATATCTTAATATTGAGGTTGACCCATCAAACATAAGAAACATTAATGTTTGCTGAAGGACATGTGCTTAGACATTAATCGTATTACATTAATGTCCCCAATCTGACAAAAGAAATGTAAGGTTACTTAGTTCTTAACGAGGTATTCATCGTATAAGAAAGCCGAAAATTTTAGTTTGAAACTCTAAGTACACGTAAAAAACCCCTAAATATGGTGGCGGGCAAAATTATATTTTGGGGATCGTTTTCATACAACGGTCTAGGGTCTTGCCATAGCTTAAAGTGCACTATAAAGACAACGGATTATGGTTGTGATACTCCAAAAATATATAAGACAGTATTCTGAAGATAATATGGCACTTAGGCGAATAATTCATTAAAACAACGACCCAAAATACACGGCTAGTGTACAAAAGAGCGGTTTGGGGTCAACAAATTCAATGGTGGAGTGGCCACCGCAATCCCCGGATCCTAATTCCATAGAAAATTTTGTGGAATATAGTGAAATACAATGAGAGGAAATTATTAAAAAATAAGGTAAACCTTTGAGATGCTGCTACAAAAAGGAAATAGTTCATACTGGTGAATGGACCATTTTTGGGATCTGGCTGATAAAGTATAAGTATACTCTGCAGAGCGTCAGGGAGAAAAATATCCAAGAAAGGAATGGATGTCCTTTTATGCTGTAATTTAAGTGCCACAAAAAGTCTAAGAGCAGTAAATAAGAACAATATCAATTTCGCAAGACTTGCTTGTATTGATTGAAGTTCAGTAAGAAGACATCAAATATAATCTACATATTCCAACGAAACGAAAGACGATTAATTAAGTTTTGAAATACAGTTGAACTTCCCTAACTGGAATCACCATAATCCACAAAAAAAAACTTCGAGTTGGAGAAAATTCCGAGTTACGGAAGGTAATTTGTATGAAATTTTACTTCTATTGCCAATTCAAGAGTTCGATTTATAGTGAACTTTGAATTAAAGAAGTTCGAGTTATAGACGTTCAATTGTAGTTATAGAAATTTACGAGTATTACTAATGAAAAATATATTTTCTCTCGTATAACGTGAATTTGCTTTTTAATCACTTACCTTATTTTAAGGCAACATTTGAGTTGTCTTGTTACGGTTTTTATATTTTTTAACAAATGCAATTAACTTTTTATTGTAAAACATACCACAAAGTGAGTACTCGAATTAATGAAAAATTCGATGTAACGTACAGGCCTGCCAATTAACGTGTTCGTTATTTCGGAAAACTACTGTAATTAATTTAAAGCTATTGTAATTGAACTAATTAAATCTATTACTAAAAACGAATTCCTTACACTGAAGTGACGCATTTGGCATAAGCGTGGATGTAGGTAGCGTGGCCGAGCGGTCTAAGGCGCTGGTTTAAGGCACCAGTCTCCTCGGAGGCGTGGGTTCGAATCCCACCGCTGCCAAGAAGTTTTTTTTTTGTTTTTTTCGGGTTTTATAACATAAATAAATTAAAATTTAAATATAAAATTAAACATTGCTTTGAGTATGAGTTTTACTCGAGGAGCCTAATATTTTAAATACATCTCTTGAATTTTATTTCGTTCGTATTTGATTTATTTCGAAAAATGTCGTTCTTAGTGATGTCATATAAAAGTTGATTCATAATTTTTTGCTTTAACTGCTCGTAGCCATGTCATTTGGAATGATAGTCGTATTTGTGTATTAAAAAAATAATGAAGAATAGATTAGATGGCAGTGTAATCTGACCTAACCTCATAATTACTTTATTACGATTCCAGCCGAAAGAAAAGAAGAGAAGCGGAAATTTTGCTAAAGGAACTCAGGTATAATATAATATTTATCGTTGAGACTTTGGAGTATAGAGTATTCGTAGCGATATACATATGTACATAACCGAAATGATAATTTCATTAAATTGTCTACGTACTTCAAGAAATATCTGTGCAAATTAAAATTTGTAAAATATTTAAACTTTAGTTACCACTTCTCCCGTGTTGATAAAACATAGTAGAAGAAACAAAAACATTATTATCAGGGAAAAATGTCAGTTACTATATAGTAAAGGAATACATGAAATCAGAAGCAACGAGGGATGCTAATCCAGGCTCAGAGTCTATACATCCGGTGTCTTCCTACGCTTAGGACTGTCAATTAGGTGGCATTGCTCGAAAACTGTTTGGGAAGTTTTGTGTACATACATGTCTTAAACAATGGATTCTAACAAAAAATAATGTAGTAGAAGCACCATCTAGAAGTACGAATACGAAATTGGTTCGAATTTACTAAGATGTTTGTATTCAATGAAAGAAAGGACTGTGAAAGGAGTATTTTTAAAGAACTTACTTATATTAAGAAAACACATTAGTCAATACTCTTTGAAAACTCTTTAGGTTTTTTCTTTATATAATTTAATAACTTGGGAGAATAATATTTAATTTGTATTTTTCCTATATTTAGCAATCATATTTCGAAACTGTTAATAAATCTACCGGTGTAGAACCTAAAAATACGTTAATTTTCAGAATAAATTATTTTAACAAAATTTCGTCTTGTGATATGTGTGGAAGGATAGGAGTTTTTCGTAAAAGTCTGGTAAACGACAATTGATTTACTCTATTATAGCGAATATTCTGTACTGATACTGTTATGAGTGCGTTTGAAAGAACGAATGTCGAACTAATATCATGTCGGTACGAAAATAGTCCCGTAATTATCATGCAATTTGACAGTCCGTATCGTTTGTTTATTTCCAAGTTAATCATTGCCCTTTATTTAGTACTACTAAAATTTTACTTTTAGTTATTTCATTTAAACCTTGATATTTATTATTTAAAAGAACCACTCAGAAGTCGTTTTATCCGTTGTAACCGAGCGATCATCGAAGAAACATCACTTCAAATATGCCATAAGACAAAATTAGAAATGAAGTTCATAAACCTCACGCTGTCAGATAAAACGATATACCTCCTCATCGCGGGTTCGAATACTTTCGATTTGCAAAGAAAGTAAATGAAGACTGACTACAGAAATGATCCTGTGAAGTATAGTCTTAACTTTTCAGCCGCACAGACAGAGTATTTCATCGCAAAGTCACATAAAATGGTTGAGAATTTAGAGAAACGAAACAAATACGAAAGAAAAATATAAACAATTGAAAATGTCTAAAATAAGCGAAGAAGCGTGTATAATCTTTGTCGTCGTCTACACAAGTCAGTGGGTAACTTAGTATGAATGAATGTGTTTCAATCGACGAGTAGGTAGCAACAGCGTCTACTTTGTTGAGGGGTATGGTGGTGGTATGTGCTGACTTTCGACATTTTTAGGTATGAATGATTCATTTGTCACCGAGTACCACATGGTCTTCGTATCACATGTGTGTGTACATAGCAACGCGATGGAATTAGAAATACATGTAGACACACAGTTGGAAATGTTACGTAATCGCAAATAATGCATGTTCTTATTCAAAAAATATTAGAAATCACGAATATTTGGGTATAACTTAGCAAATACTATTCAAAAAATATAAGAACGATTAAATAACAAAAATATTTTAAATAATAAAAATATTTTTCAAATACAACACCATTTTGTTCATTATTTAAGATTTTGTACGACAAGTGACAATTTTAACCTTGAATATCGGCTGTCATTACCAGTTTATACTGTACGTAATGTTATCTGGTAATTGTTTTTTTCTTATTCAATTATCTTTCATAACAGCATACACTACCATTAACACAACACTAAATTTTAGTAATTCATTAACGCCTCATTAAATCTTTAAAAAGTTAGATCTTTTGTTTTAAAAAATTTTATTGACAGCGGTGGGATTCGAACCCACGCCCTTTCGGACTGGTGCCTAAAACCAGCGCCTTAGACCGCTCGGCCACGCTGCCTTCATCCCAAAGTGAGACAAATGACACTCATATGCACATGTTCGAATTTTCGAAATTAAAAATTCTTACAACCACAAAGCTTGTTATATAGATTAGCACCTATTTAAGGTCTATATAAAATTAAAAACTATTTTTTTAATAAATAAGTCACACTGTTGTTTGACAAATAAATTGAAAGTTGCACAACCCCTACCAGTCACACTTGCTTAAGCGATATCTTTATTAGTTTGCGTACCTCTACAGAAGGCCGTTGCGTTCTAGTTTGCAATTTGTCTGAAATACTGTTATGTGGTTCCATAGTGTAGCGGTTATCACGTCTGCTTTACACGCAGAAGGTCTCCAGTTCGACCCTGGATGGAACCAGCTGAAATTTTTTTGTACTTCTTTTATTCTTTTTTTAATTCGAAAAATGTTTATTATTATGTGAAGTACAAATTAATACAATCGGTAATTAAATCGGAGCTTCAAAAAAATATATAATTAACGGAGAGAATATCCTTTACATGCAAAAATTTATTTAAAATGATTAATTTCATAAAAAAGTCGTTCAACTGGTTCCATCCAGGATCGAACTGGAGACCTTCTGCGTGTAAAGCAGACGTGATAACCGCTACACTATGGAACCATATGTTAATTGGGCGTGGCTTGCTATCTTTTCAAAATTATTTAATTTAAATTCTGGTTTACAATATAGAAATTTTAATGAAATTCTAAATCGTACTATGTATATTAATTAATCTGGTAAGAATAATTCGTGGCAAATAAGTTGAAGTATACTTTCTGAAAACTTAGATATTTGTACTTAAGTACTTTTTCATTTAAATTAATTTCCAAAAAAATATTCAATCAGCTGGTTCCATCCAGGATCGAACTGGAGACCTTCTGCGTGTAAAGCAGACGTGATAACCGCTACACTATGGAACCACATGGCAACCCTGTGAGAATGACACAAGGTAATTTCCTAAAATTGAAACTACATTAACAAATTCGCAGGTGTTTTGATTTTCATTGCTAAAGTGGCTTCATAAAATATTGGAATAAACCACAGAGTTGCATTCCACGTAGCCGTACAAATATTCTAAAGACATATAAAAAATATTTTAGACGGTATATTAATTGCATGAATTTATAATAATATTTTTATTATTCAAACAAAAACTCTCTGAAATATTCTAAATTTATGGCATTGTTTTTTCTGCAACAAAATTAGGTTCAACTGGTTCCATCCAGGATCGAACTGGAGACCTTCTGCGTGTAAAGCAGACGTGATAACCGCTACACTATGGAACCGTATGATCGTTCTTTGCCAGAGTGATGTTTTCATTCGAGCTCTTTAAGTGAGTGATCGATTCGTTAAATGAGTGATAACACCAAATTAGCAAATTAATTGCAATTAAATTTATAATTAAAAAGAGTTTCACTCAAATTAAATTGAATGAACTAAGATTAGTTGGAGAAAGGAGAGATCAAATAAATTTCATTTAACTATATTTTTAAATTAAATTGAGATTTCAATGTATCAGTTATACAAATCTAAGAAAAATATAAAATATAGAACATAGATTATTTTATTTATTACTGCATTGAATTTAGTTTAATTTTCTTTAATTATTTTACTTGCATGTAATTTATTTTATATTTTTATTTAAGTTTAAGTTTTTTCTTCTATTTAATAAATTTCTCAACTATCATTATTAAATGTTAATTTAGCAGTATTTAAAATTATTAAATTTTTTATTTTATTTTTTAATAAGGGAAATTCAAAATATTACATTTCTAATTTTATTTGGTTTTTTTAATTAAATAAATGTAATTTAAATAAGTTTTATCATTTTATTTGTTTTCTTTCATAAATTTATTTTTTAATATATTTTTTTTTAATTCAATAAAATTTGTTTATTTATTTTCTTTTTCTAACTCAATATTTTTTTCCAAAATTATTTTAATTTTAATTTTCATTTTAACTTTAATTTTAATTTTAATTTTAATTTTAATTTTAATTTTAATTTTAATTTTAACTTTAATTTTAATTTTAATTTTAATTTTAATTTTAATTTTAATTTTAATTTTAATTTTAATTTTAATTTTAATTTTAATTTTAATTTTAATTTTAATTTTAATTTTAATTTTAATTTTAATTTTAATTTTAATTTTAATTTTAATTTTAATTTTAATTTTAATTTTAATTTTAATTTTAATTTTAATTTTAATTTTAATTTTAATTTTAATTTTAATTTTAATTTTAATTTTAATTTTAATTTTAATTTTACTTTTAATTTTAATTTGAATTTGAATTTGAATTTGAATTTGAAAATTAATTAAAAAATCCAACAACAAAATGCACAAAAAACAAATTTAATTGAATAAAGTCTCTGAAATCCCGAAGAATGCCACAAATTGGTTTTCAAAATTATTTCCTCCGCCTGCCGCATGATCAAAAGCCCACACGGGCAATTTTCCAGCGCGACAACGCAGTGCAGTTTCACCTCAAATCGAATTGTTTTGGATTTTGAAAATGTTCCAGAAAACAATAATTGAAAGTTATCGAGTCGAAGAGTGTACAAATGAATGAATGGCTTTTAAACAACAACCAAAATGAGGTCAGAAAATGAAGTGAACGAACGACAGGCTTTGCAAGCGCCAGCGGCACAACAACACCGACGAGAGGCAACAAAACTACGCGGAATGACAACGCAACTATTTTGCAAACTCCATCAATTTTGCACAGTTATGCCGGCATTCAATCATCTATGCACTCATTCAGGCATTCATTCATTCATTTGTACGTGGACAACAATGCAATGGAGCAGCGCGCATTGTTTACGAGCGAGTGGCGAGCGGTGCGCCTGCATTGTGTGAAGGAGAATGTCAGTGTTTTAGAGTTGACAGCGAAGGGTCGCATCTACGGTGTTGAGGACAACAACAACTACAATGTCATGTCATGCTGTGGGGGAATTAGTGCTAACGGGGTTGCCACAAGCTGCCGGTGCTCGTGAAATTCATTTGTTGACATGTATGACATGGAGGACTGGTCGCTGAATGGCCGCATTGTCTATGCTGCAAATTGAAATGCTTTCTTTTCTTTATTTTAATGTTTTTTCTTGCTGGTTGGCCAACTATTCGCTTGGTTGGTTCTTTCATTCGTTGCGTTCACACAAAAGTTGTGTTGTTGTTTGCTGGTGGGTTTCCAGCAAAATAGTTTCGTCGAGTAATTCTTTTATCCAACAAGGCATTGTCTTTGTTGCTTTTCGTTCCAATAGTGGTCGTCAGTGGTCATCAACTGCACACTAATCAATTGACAATTATCTGCGGTAGGCATGGGGTTGCTTCTTGGAAAGAGGAAAGATCTAATTCTTGATCTAGTGGTATCTGGAATTCTTATCGATAGCAGATGGTAAACATTCGCTAGATAAATACACATACACAGATCGCTAGGAATAGTAGCATCTCCTTCAAGTAAGTGGCCAAAACTGTATGCATGTGATTGGCGTTGCAACCGTTTAGCCGGTTATAGCCGAATCGACGATAGTGCGCCACCTCTCTCTCTCCTTCGCAGTTCGGCGCCAGTTGGAGAACCCAAGTTTAACCAGGTCGCTCTCCACCTGGTCCCTTCAACGGAGTGGAGGCCTTCCCCTTCCTCGGCTTCCTCCGGCGGGTACTGCATCGAACACTTTCAGTGCTGGAGTGTTTTCGTCCATTCGGACAACATGACCTAGCCAGCGTAGCCGCTGTCTTTTTATTCGCTGAACTATGTCAATGTCGTCGTATAACTCGTACAGCTCATCGTTCCATCGTCTGCGGTATTCGCCGTTGCCAATGTTCTGAGGACCATAAATCTTGCGCAAAATTTTCCTCTCGAAAATTCCTAGTGTCGTCTCATCTGATGTTGACATCGTCCAAGCTTCTGCACCG
The DNA here is from genome assembly GCF_028554725.1 of Zeugodacus cucurbitae. NCBI lineage: Eukaryota > Metazoa > Arthropoda > Insecta > Diptera > Tephritidae > Zeugodacus > Zeugodacus cucurbitae. The sequence continues at coordinate 17,041,294 of NC_071671.1, forward strand.
TAGAGCAGGACGGGAATGATAAGCGACTTGTAGAGCTTGATTTTGGTTCGTCGAGAGAGGACTTTACTGTTCAATTGCCTACTCAGTCCAAAGTAGCACCTGTTGGCAGGAGTTATTCTGCGCTGGATTTCGAGGCTGACATTGTTCGTGTTGTTGTTGCTGGTTCCCAGGTATACGAAATTATCTACGACCTCGAAGTTATGACTGTCAACCGTGACGTGGGAGCCAAGACGCGAATGCGCCGACTGTTTGCTTGATGACAGGAGATATTTCGTCTTGTCCTCATTCACCTCCAGACCCATTCGCCTCCTTATCCATGCGGGAAAAAGCAGAACAAACGGCGCGGTTGTTGCTTCCGATGATATCAATATCATCGGCGTACGCCAGGAGCTGTACACTCTTGTAGAAGATTGTACCTTCTCGGTTTAGCTCTGCAGCTCTTATAATTTTTTCCAGCATCAGGTTAAAGAAGTCGCACGATAGTGAGTCACCTTGCCTGAAACCTCGTTTGGTATCGAACGGCTCGGAGAGGTCCTACTACTACTGATTTTATAGTATAGTCTCTGAGGACTACATTCTGATAGTATTCGGGTTCGACTCGGTTCGTAGAGTCGACTCTCGTAGATCGATAGGAACAGGCTGATCTCCTAAAATGGAGCACGAAGTCATCACCCTTCAAGTAAGTGGCCACAACAACGACTGGTTTTATTGTATCTCCGAGTCTTAATCGGCATTAACTTGATCGTGATGAAGCTGTATGACTATGACTCTGTCTGTCGTCTGGTATTGGTTCAGCATACAACATATCTCCAGGATCTGTGGTAAATGTCACTTACAAGCTTTATAAATTAGGCTCACGTGTGATCATTGGCGACATCTTTCCATATATTTGGTTTGGTTGGTCTTATGAAATCCTTTCTGTTTTCCCATGCCATATTGTTGGTAGTCAGCCCATTGTTCTCTATGGTGTCTATTATTAAATTGTTTTGTGCATTTTTTACCGAATTTTTTGTTGGAATTCCAATCTACTAAATGCAACTCCATATGGAGAACGTCGCTTGCACTGTTAACTCATGTGAATTGAAGTCTAGAAGGCATCAAAGCATTTTCACATTTTCCCCTCTGTTTAATTAAATTTTGTGCATTTTATATACAAATAAAAATAGGTGTGAATTTTCAGGAGTTCTCCAGCAATGGAGAATACAGCTGCCAGCGCTGAGACACACACAACTGCTCAGCAAGCTTACGGGTTTTCCAACTGACTGACTGAATATTACACAGGTGTACCACAAGACCGGCATTCCCCGTAAATCCAGCCACTTTTGCACACCAGTTGAACTCAGGCAGCAGCTGAGCTGTGCACCTCTAACTCATACCACATCCGCCCACTGCAATCTGTTCTTCGCTTAAATTGTCTGCCTTCCTGTCCGACGTCCGTTTTAATGCGCTTGGCTTTTGGTCATTCTCACGCAACATTAATTGCCTTTATTGTGCATTTTTGCTGTTTAACGCGCAATCTTTTTTTGGTTTCACTGCATGCCAGCACACAGTCGGTGTTTTACCGACAGTCCGCACTGATTTTAAGCACTTTTCCTGCTCTGAAGCTCTGCCAATCTAGTTGGCCTGATTGCGTCCGCTGTTGTGCCTCATTGGTTGTTTGTTGTTGGCGTTGCTGTCAGTCGGTGTGATGCTTCGGTGCGTTCACAGGTGTAATGTGATACACATTTAATCGTCGGTGTGCTAAATATATGTACATACATACATATATATACTATGTAGAGGGTATTTCATAAACATATTTAATATTAACCCAGTAAACCTTAAGTCTTACCAACTGCTTTGTTTGTTCCAATTGTTAAGATCTTTAAAAAAACAATGAAGAATGTGTGAAAATAATCGAGCCCCTTCCAGTTGTACGGATTCAAGAGTTCGTTACCAAGAAATGTTACTAGGTAATCGATCATAGATTTTTGTGTCCGATTAAGTTTGCGAACACTCCAAGGAATGCTTCAGAAGATTTGGCGACTGTCGTGTTCGAAATTTCCTCTATATAGGTTCTTCTCAAAACTGAGTTCAGCCATTCTTTGTAAAAGAGAACTCGATTCGTCCAAGGTTTTCAACAATGGTCATACGCCTCAGCAGACCGATAAACCAGAAATGTGAGAACCACATACGACTAGTTAACTAACTCTTAAAGGAAAAAATGTCTTTGTTCGAGTGTTTAAGAGAATCTTCAATCTTCAGTCAAACCCTGTATGATCGTCCCAGTAATATGGATCTATTAAAAATCAATTAATGGTAATTTTTCATCGTCCAGAATTAAATCCAACTACTGCCTCCATGTTCATTTTATAGATAGCACCTTGTTCAATAACATTTAAACATGGACTTTGTCGAACGAAAATAGGGAGTCATCTATGAAGAGGGATGAAAATATGGGACAACAATGGATCTTTTAGTCCCTTTTCAATCTTCCAACCAACCAATACTACAAAGAAAGAACTCTTCGACTCGACTGTTTTGAGGGAATCGATAATATGTTCAAGAATTTGTATTTCTGCAATGGGCTAAAATATATCAGAAAGTTTGCTCAGGAGTAATCATCTAAACGCTTTCCTAGTTTTTTGGATCTTAAGAGTCTAATCAGAGCTCTGAGCTGAGCTGATTGACTCACACATTTACTGCTTGTTGGGTTATATTTAAAATTTTTTTTAGTTCAGTTGTTTCATTATTCAAATACAGGGTGTCAAAGTTAAAGCTCTCTAAGTTAGTATATAATTTTTTGCATTATAACTTCAATCGATTTTAATTCTTATTTAGCTCGACTTGTTCATCAAAACTTTTACTTTTTCTCCAAATATAAATATCTTCAATTTAATTATTTACTCAATATTCACACCCTGTTCCCACTGACACTTTCCACTTCATTAAGTGCCGTTACATTAACGGTGTTTTTATCTCATTCAGCCAGTCGCGTCGAGCGACGAACGTGATTATCGGCCTATAGACCGCAAATTGTCATTCAGATGACCGACGATATTAATGGTGTTGCCCAATGAATAAAGTTTTATTTTTAGCGCTTTTTTATAATTTTAAAATTTTTTCTGCTATACTTAAATCGATATATTTACATGACAATCATAAATATAATATACATAAATATCACGGATTCTCTGCCGATGAATACAAATTGTAACTGTAATTGAGTTTATTAAGCACAAATTGTGGAGTTGATTAAATTGTGATGGCAAATGCAATAAAATAAATTATAAATTAGTAAAATTAAATATTTAACACAATTGAAGGACAGTTAATGGTTTAATTATTTTTCTGTTTTTTTTTTTTTATGTCATATAAGTCCTTAAATCACACTCGCCTTTTAATTAAGATGGCAAGTACTTTCGAAAGGAGTTGACTTCGCTAAAACTTCGATAGTAGCGAATCGAACAAATAACTGAATCAAATATAGATGGAAAAGCGAACCACTCTAAAAATATTTAGACAAGCGAACATATTTAAAATTTAGTGAGCAACGAGCTGGCGAATCGAAGACACCTTATATTATTTTGAGCACCAGCGGCGGTATTTTAAATTTAATTGAACCTGCTATATATGTATAACCTCAACTGCAAGTGCAATCTCTTCCTCATCTTCAACCTTCTTCAACTGGGACAATTCTGTGACAGAATGCATGCATTTGTACTGCTCCAGCGGAGCGTCTAGTTTCTTGGTATTTAAATGAAACCACAAAACAGTGTAATTCTTGTTAAAACATTCTCCCTTTCTATACATATGAGAACTACAAGTATCTATGTATGTTTATAAAAGTTGTTGGAGCGGCGGTTTCGTTGAAGGTTTATATTACAATTTCTAATTTCATTGCGGTACAATTTTATTGGTTACGATTTTTGTTGTAAAAAGGTAAGGGTTAAACGGCACAGTGGTATCAATTAATATATTTTTGTATAAAAAAATGTATTATATTTAAAGTTATGTGCTGGCGTTGAGTTCTGCCCCTGCAGAAGAGGATTTGAGAGAATACAATTTTGCGGTTAAGTTTTTTCTATTCGCTCTAAGACCACAGTGGTCTGCTTTTTATAGAATAAACTTCAACGTTTTATAATAATGAAAGGGTGTTCCTTAGAGGTATAGAACTTTCTAAAGACAATATTTTGTAACAATATTTCCCTTGCCTAATAATATATATTATATTAGTTCATGCTACTCTCGGAAGGAGCATAGGACTTTGAATAAGAGTTTTCAATTGGTCCTCCTTAGTTCACTTATTAACTTGGACCAATTCTGTGCCTTTAAGAAAACATCATTATAGGTTATATACTTATTCCTTCAAATTGAGTTATGCGCCAAATGGTAGGCCACATTTTTTTAAATACGTAAAATGTTGCCTACATTTAGGCTGCTTATGACAATTTCTTGGAATCTGAATAAAAACAATATTTCTGACATTTTCTCCTCACTCCTACCCACTGTGCAACCGCATTAGAAATTTGTTTACTTTGCAGGAATTTCACTAATATTGCAATTTGCCACAAGCGTTACGCCACGACAGCAACTCCCGGCGCAGATGCGCAAACATTTATATGAATTTATACAAAAAACGAACAACAACAACAATAAACGATAAAAAGGTGGCACAACAGCCGTACCACTTATGTGGCACCACTACAACTGGCGTACACGTCACACATGCATTCTGCGTCGCGGTTACAACCATATGTGCGAAACGGGAACCCCTTATGTAGACCAATAAAGGCACTACACTAGTCCAAAGAGGGGTGAGTGGTAGCACTTGCAAAATTTATACGCACTGCCTGGCCGCGCATAAATTCGCAATTGTTTGTGCACTGGCGGAGTAGTAATTGTAGTTAACGTTGTTGTTGGCGCTCAAGTGCCGCACTTTCATTTGAATTTTAAACGCATTTGTGTCCTCGTATGCTGCTGCTAGCTTCCTTATTTGTTTTGCCTCGGCACTCATTTAGTTTGTGGCATCATTGGAGTCTGATTGATAAAATTGCTTGTGGCATCAAGCGGAACAACAATAACAACAACAACAATAATATAAGAAAACGGTTATGCTAAGCTATTTTCCCGGTTTCTTTATCGACTTGCGCGCATGTTGCAACAATAAAAATGCAAATTTCCTCTTTATCATTGCTGATTCGTCGCATTTCAGTGGCCTTTTGTGCATTATTTTCATTGAGTTTATTTAATAAATAGACGAGGAAATATGAAAAATATTGAAAACTTATGAAAAAAAGAGATCTTAAAAAATTAATAACGAAATGGCAACCACATTTTCTTTTATGCGGCGTGGTATAATTTGGTACGCATTTATTTTTTTTGTTGCCACAAGAGGGTGTATTCACTCCCCCTTTTTAAATAACTGCTCATTTGGAACAAGCTTAGATTCGTGCAGATTTAGCTGTAGAAAGTTGCGTATTTGAAAAAAAAAAATGATAAAAAAATAAATTCTTGTACGAGTTGTAATTTTCGGTTTTTCGATAAACTCGAGTTTAAGGTTTCAAATCAATGAACACAATGAGTTGCTACAGAAAATATTGTGTTTATTCTATGATATCTTCTTAATACGATCTGCAGAGCTAAATAAAGAAGGTACAATCTTTCATAAGAGTGTACATCTGCTGGCTTACGCCTATGATATTGATATCATCGGAAGCAACAACCGCTTTTTCCCGCCTGGATAAGATACGAAGCGAATGGGTCTGGTGGTGAATGAGGACAAGACGAAATATCTCCTGTCATAAAACAAATAGTCGCGTCTTGGCTCCCACGTCACTGTTGACAGTCATAACTTCGAAGTCGTAGATAATATCGTATACCTAGGCACCAGCATCAACAACACCAACAATGTCAGCCTCGAAATCCGGCGCAGAATCACTCTTGCCAACAGGTGCTAATTTGGACTAAATAGGCAATTGAAAAGTAAAGTCTTCTCTCGACGAACCAAAATCAAACTCTGCAAGTCGCTTATTGTTCCCGTCCTTATTTATGGTGCAGAAGCGTGGACGATGTCAACATCCGATAAGATGACACTAGGAATTTTCGAGAGGAAAATTTTGCGCAAGATTTATGGTCCTTAGAACATTAGCAACGTCGAATACCGCAGACGATGGAACGATGAGCTGTACGAGTTATACGACGACATTGACATAGTTCAGCGAATAAAAAGACAGCGGCTACGCTGGCTAGGTCATGTTGTCCGAATGGACGAAAACACTGCAGCTCTGAAAATGTTCGATGCAGTACCAGCCGCAGGAAGCCGAGGAAGGGGAAGGCCTCCACTCCGTTGGAGGGACCGGGTGGAGAGCGACCAGGTTACATTTAGGATCTCCAACTGGTGCCGAATTGCGAATGAAAGAGAGGTATGTCGCGCTATATTCGATTCGGCTATAACCGGCTATACGCCAACATACATACATACATACCTCTCCATAAACTCAAAAAAATTGTATTTAAGTTGAGTTTAAAAGTTTAATTTAAAAATAAATTCAATTTTATATTTTTGAGGCAATAGAGTTACAAATACATCTAACCTAATATTAATCTTAAAATAATCTTTATGCTACTTACTTTTAGATTTTTATTTCATAAACTATATATTCATAATTAGTGTTAAACATCGAAATTGGCGATGTATATTGAAGAACAAACTCAAGCTTCAATTTCGAGTTTATGAGCACAGTCGCTTGATTAAGAAATTCAGAGTTTAAGAAGTTTTTAGTGTTAAATATAAAAATGATGGTAAAGGGATGTTGAATAATATGACCTATAAACTCGAGTTTGTGGAGGGGAATGTATACTAAAATTAGTCAAAGGAATAATAGTATTGCGGCAAAAATAGTTTAATTTATGAGCTTAAGAGTTGTTTAAGAGACAGAAAGTTTAATTTTTGATGTATGCAATAAACATTAAAATTTCAAAATAATTATTTCATATTAAATACAAAATTGGACACTGAAATCGATGTTGGAGCTAAAAAACGTAGTACTTTAAGAACGAATAGTTGATTTAGTAATAGTAGTCGATATCATACCAGTACAAGAAGTACTCGTAATAGTATTATTAAAAGCTGGTAGGTACTCCTATTTAATATTTCGAAGTAATAGGAGTAGAAGTGAGAATAATAAGAAATTTGCGAATCTAGGACCACCAGTTTCACCCACTGGTATTTCATATTTTGAAGAATTCAATTATAAATAGATGTAATTAGTTATCCCTACAATTTTCCCGACCTTTATTTTTTAAGGTATTCAATACCATTTGTACAAAAATAGTATTTTGGCAGCGGTGGGATTCGAACCCACGCCTCCGAGGAGACTGGTGCCTTAAACCAGCGCCTTAGACCGCTCGGCCACGCTACCGTTATAACGGTATAGAAATAAATTTTGAAAGAAAATCCGAGAAAGCATTGTTTAAGGAACTATTTTTCATATCTTAAGCAATTTCTCACATAATTTTTTCAAGAAAGTATTGCTTAATGAGCATTGATATTCCTCTTTAATATAATTTTACAGTTTTCGAAATAAAAAATATAATTTGGGATGCCTTTTCTTTGATTTTTGAATTTACTACCAATATTTATGTAGCAACACCCTAAATGTAGACCTAATTTCATTTGTTATAAGTTATAAGATGATAAACTAAAACGTGGTCTACTATTAGGCATGGTTACGATTTGGCATGGGGTATAATATTTTTTCGACAGATATCGTGGATTCAACGATGTGATGATTAAATAAGGAAATTAATGATTTTTGTGGGAAGGGAGATATGTATTGGTGATCTGAATTATACCAAAATAGTGGGTCTAATAACGACTCAGCGAAGCGACCAGGGAATCACTCAGAGAAGAAGAAAATTTGAATAACTAGAACTCTCAGTTGGGTGCGTTAGGAAATCTAAATTTTCGTACTTTGTCATAAAGAAAAACTAAATTTTAGTTGAGATAATCCTTCAGAATACTTCAGAATTGTATTACTTATGTAAATTTTCAGTCAAATTTGTATTAGGTCAAGTGATTATTAGGGTAGACTATATTAGATTGAGTTAGATTAGATTAGATGAGGTCAACTTTGGGCCAGTTTCGATTAAAATGAACTAGTTTAGATTCAATTTGATTGTTTGAGTTTCGATTAAGATTGAAAATATTGTACGGTGAGAAAATTTTAGGGCAGCTAAGATTTGATTACGTAATATTGGATAAGATCAACTGTTGTTTAGGTTGGGTTATATTAGATAATATTAGTTGTGGTTTTATTAGATTACGTGAGATAATTATGATTGAATTTCGTCACATTAGATTAGGTCAGATGATTATTTTTGATATTTTACACTAAGATAGGTAAAATAAAATAGAATGGATTAGGTTTGATTAGGTTAGGTGTAGATCAAGATAGATTAAATTAGGTTTTGTTTATATTAAAACTATATTAGATAAGGTTAGATTAGAATGTATTAGTTTAAATTAATTTAAAATCAGTTAAATTGGTTTAGATCAGTTAAATTAGACTAGATTACGTGTGGTTACTATAGATTGGACAAGATTAAAATACATTAGAATATATTAAATTTGCAAAATTAGGTAAGGTGAGGTTAGTTTGTGTTAGATACAGCTATTTCGAGTTGGTTATACTAATTTAGGATGATTTATCTACATTTTATTGTTTTTATCTGCGATTGTTGGATTAAAGCGTTTCCCACTTAAAAATTTTATTCGGTTTAATCTGATTAACAATTTATAATTTTATTACTATATACCAAAGTGATCAGCTGATAGCTCAGATAATCAAATTAATCCATAGTCGCAATGATGTCATCCACAAACGAAAATACGGTATTTATCTATTTATTTAGTTTATTTATTTTGTACATATGTATGCTTGTAGGTTATGTGGAGTATTGAATACCTAAAAATAATTACAAACGAACGAAAGTAAGTAAAAAATGTTAAAGCGACAATATACACGATTTGCATGCAAATATGTATCTACTCGAATATAAATATATGTATGTATGTAATTACATTTAACCACTGTTTATTGACAAATGCACGCGATCGTCTAATGTGTGACCACATGCTTATCACCAACGAACCGACTGCGAACGAGATACTTGTTCTAGCATTAGCGCTTACATATTTATTAGCTCCCAGAGAATTAGATAAGTGTATATAGAAGAAAAGTAGCAATAGTAAGTATGTATATAAGTACGAATAGGAGTATATAAAGCAGCATGACTTTATGGATTGCCGCTCACTTCTGTTGGCCCCAACTGTTGTCTGGTCGCTTGGACACGCGACACACGATCAATATAACGGTAGCGTGGCCGAGCGGTCTAAGGCGCTGGTTTAAGGCACCAGTCTCCTCGGAGGCGTGGGTTCGAATCCCACCGCTGCCAAGATATATTTTTTGTTGAAAATTTGTTAAAGAAGTAAAATTTCATTTATGCCACTGTGGGGAGCTGGTGAAATCGAATTAAATAAATCATATTTTATTATTATAAATCGTTTTCGAAGCCGTGATTATCTGTTAAGTTATCTTGATATAGTTTTTTGAGAGTTTTGATACATAGAAGTAGTTCTAAGGTATTAATCTAATAATGTATAATCCAAGGTCTGGATTTCTGGTTGTTGATGTCTAACTTATACTAAATGATTTGATGTAATACTATTGAAATCTTTTGTTTGTTTGTTCCCTTAGAAAACCCTCCAAAGTAAATTTTTCTATAAAAGTATTGTACTTTAAACTTTCATCTAACGCAGCAACCGCTCAACCAGCTCCGTCTTCATTATTCTAGTCCACACAGCGCCACAGCTACATTTACTAGCAACTCTACTCATCTACCTAGGCACGTACATACATGTAGGTCTATGCTTCGACTATATATGTACGTAGTAAGTCTAATGCAGGCGAGTAAACGTAATTGTAAGCATATTTCCTTGGAAAATTTTATTGCATTTCAACGCATCCTTAGCTGAGATTTATGTGATCCCTGAATTTATTATGACCACAAGTGTGGCGAGTGGGTGATAGAGTGTTCAGGCGGGAGGTGTTTGATTTAGAATAATGCGATAAATGCAAATTTGTGTGGCGCTAAAATGAAAATTATTTGCAGCTCACGTGCGTAATTCATCTGCATGCGGCGGCAACACTTGCCAGATAGACAAAAAATAAGAAAAAAAAAGAAATTAGCCATGTTTACCTGCAACAAATAAAAATTATGATTTTCATAAATTTAGCTGCGGCGTTGAAATGCTTACAAGCCAAAAATAAAAAAAAAAAACTGGCGGCACAAACACTCAACTTATTTTCGTAATAGCATTGAAATGTCTAACGTCAGCACGCCGAAAAGTATGCTTAGAGACGCTTTGCAAGTAAGCGTTGGGCGAGCAAGCTAATAAAATTTTAATAGCTTTCATGTTTTTACCGTTATAGCGTTACTACTGCATATACCCTTAGCTTCGCACACATTTCTACACCCGCTTCTTGCAACTTAAGCCTTTCATTACGGGGCACTCCTCAGCTAGCTGGCACTTCACTTATTGTTTTTATACACTTTAATGCTATTGTTGCTGTTGTTGTTGTTATTTTATTGCTACCATTGTTTCACTGATTGTTTTAACATCTGTTCTATGCCGTGGCTATTTCGTTCATTTGTGGCCATAAACATGTGTTGCCTGGTCATGTTCGACCGGCCGCCCACTGACTTTTGACTTTACCGGCTTTTCCGATTGTTGTAATTTCAAATTTTATGATTTTTCACTCTGCTCAAGGAGAAGTTAATCCTTTGTTTTTACAACCGCACACAAATTTTCCCAGATTTGTGGCCGTCGGTGTGTTTTATTAAACATAAACAGCTCAATCTTATGCCTTCAATGCAGTGAAATCTTGCACCCTTAGCTAGCAATTTTTCTCTACATTTTTTGTTTAACACTGCAGATAAGCTGTCTAAATGGGCCATAAACCATAAACATCGGTTGATAAAGGCCTGCATAAATCAAGTGGAAAGTTTTGTTATTTAATTTCACACATTTAGCTTTTTTAGCGGTGGATCATTGCAACCCTGCTGAGGAGTACGTGTTGTGGTAAACATGTTTGTGCATTTTATATCAGTCGAAGACATAATATAGCAATTAAAATATACTCAATTTGATTTTAATTACATTATGAAGTATTGTAGTTGTAAAAACTAGATGTATTTCATATAGTAATAAAAAAATATTGCCTACCCTAAGGCGCATAAAGCTGCATGGAACTAATTTGCTTGTTTGATTATAGAATTTTTGTGATCTTCATGTGTCTTGTTTGTTGAGAAGAATGCGCGTGAAACCCACCTTCCGTTCTCTTCTGTTTATTATAAAAATATCCCTATTCTATTCAACAGTTCATTAAATGATTTCCTTAAAAATTATGCTCTGCCGCCATTTCATCATAACTATTCAGAATTTACAGCAACTGATTTTACATTACATCGCCTTTTTGTCACATGATTTTAGTTCTCTTCGGTTTTTTACTTATTATACACATCGTTTATCATAACATAACATGATCTCACATATCGTTGAAAATGTAACTACAGATCTCATTTTCGTTTCGTGTGATATCACATCGCATTGCATTGAGGTCATGTGATATAATATAATATCAGATTAAGGTCAGAATATGCAATATCGAGAGGTCGTCAGATTTCATTTTAGATCACATTAAGGACATGCGATTCCGTATCACACCGTATTAATCATGTGATTTCAAATTATATAGAATTAGGATGTGATATGATCCTCGTATTATCGATATGATCGTATCAGCATATCATCTGATTCTAAACAATATTACATAACACTGTATTTTATCATATATATCAAGACATCCCTTGTTTTCAGATCGTTTTGTCACATATAATATATAATATTTCATTAAACGACCAAAGATCTTTGATCTATGATTGCACATCATATGATGCATCAGCACATCACCACCTTATATGATTCGATGTTATAGCGAAATAACGAAATTTGACATGATGGTACAACATATGATAGCTCATCACAACATCATCTCCACATCACATCGAAGTTTGGCCTTATAAATCATGCGGATGTCGCATCACAATAATATTAATTTTCTTTTTACTTTTTCTGAGATATATTTTATGTCAAATTATCATGTGATTTCATATGCCAATTATATGACATCATGTAAACTAACATTTGATCCTGAGATATTATGAAATACCTCTTTTCATTGATTGAAATAATAAAACATCACATGATTTCATCTAAAATGAACCAGAAAATAATTTGTAAGTTCTCTTAAAGACTTAGTTGTGAATCTAAAGCTATTTATAATGCTTTGATTTGAATCTGATCTTTTCTCTCTGTTCTTCATATACTATATATCGATAAGATCGTTTTTTTCATCCAATATATGCTATCTTTTGTTAACAAAGTCAACATGAAACCATCTTGAACCCAAAAGTACTAACTTTCCTACACTCCACATATCACATACGGACCAACACCGCTTGCAAACAACAACAACATGCAGTGGTTAAGCACACCACCGGCAACAATTTATTTCACGTAGAGCTGTTTGTCTTATGAGCAGCATTTCGTTGCATTTGCAAGCACATCAAGTCGAAAGGCGCAATTGTGCTACAACAATAAAAACCTACATGAACCATTTCGGGACATAACGTTACCGAAATAGCTAGAATAAGATGGAGGAGCAAGCGAACGATCGTTGATATAATATTAAGGAAGTGTATGGCTAGCGAGGACATGTAGGGCTGTTAAAGCCAATGCATTGCCATTTGCTACGGCGGCTAGTGCAAAGGGGGCAATAAGGTGAAGGCGATGAGAGCGATGCATGGAAATGGTGGCGTCACACACACACACACATGCGACGACTATCAAATGTAGCAACCATAGCGGAATGGCTGTCATGAATACGGCGATGAGCAGCACTTTGGAGTGCCGCTATCCACACACACTGACATACACAGAAGCATTCGAAGACTTGTGCAAATGTATTGTAAGACATTGCCATTTTGCCAGCATTTCCCTTGCCGTGGCGATTTCATTCATAATTCATACCTTTTCGTGGGGCACACCAGCGTGAATGCCGTGTACGGCGAACATCACGTGACGTGTGTGCAACAGCTGCCATTGCTGGCAATAGACGAGCAACTTACGCATACAAAGTGCTTAAGCAACATTTGCAACTGATGGCATAGACATCGTGCGGGAGGAGAGACACACACGAACACACTCGCACATATGTGAGTACATATAAACACTCGCACATAACTGTTCTTAGTACTGTACTTTGGTGAATTTATAAAATAAAATTAGTGTGCTGGCGTCTATTGCGTCGCAAACGCTCAAATGCTGCAGTATTTCCTAGAAATAAAAATGCTTCCTAGGAACTTACGTACTTATAAGCATGCACTCGTATGTTCGGTGACATGAATTTCCTTCGCATATCCGGAGTTTTGTGTTGGCTTTGCCGTCACAGCACAAATGATATCAATAAATTTAAAAATTCTCGCACACACTCACTCACTTTTCTTTAGTTGTTGGTGTACTTAGTTGGCATGCATAATAGCAACATTTTCGGCGCTTCAGTCTTAAGTGCCATTTTGGTATGAAAATTCTCTGAATGTTACTTATTATTGATGTTTAGTTTCAGAAGAAAAATTAAAAATGAACTTATTGGGATTCCTCAAGATGCACTTGACCTAAGCCATGATAAAAGTTGTAATAAAGAATTGTTGGTATCCCAAACTCGTTGGAATATCAAATGCTTTAAGCTATCTTACACGCTGAAATACCAATTTCGAGTTATTTCGGTTATAGCCTAATCGATGATAGCGCGCCACTCCTTCGGACAAAATGACCTAGCCAGTGTAGCCGCTGTCTTTTTATTTGCTCAACTATGTCAATGTCGTCATATAACTCGTACAGCTCCATCCTCAGCGGAATTCGCCGTTGCCAATGTTCTGAGGACCATAAATCTTGCGCAAAATTTTCCTCTCGAAAACTCCTAGTGTCGTCTGATCTAATGTTGACATCGTCCACGCTTCTGCACCATAAAGCAGGACGGGAATGATAAGCGCCTTATAGGGTTTGAGTTTGGTGCGTAGAGAGAGGACTTTACTTTTCAATTGCCTACTCAGTCCAAAGTAGCACCTGTTGGCAAGAGTGATTCTGCGTTGGATTTCGAGGCTGATATTGTTGGTGTTGTTGATGCTGGTTCCCAAGTATACAAAATTATCTACGACTTCAAAGTTATGACTGTCAACAGTGACGTGGGAGCCAAGACGCGAGTGCGCTGACTGTTTGTTTGATGACAGGAGATATTTCGTCTTGTCCTCATTCACCACCAGACCCATACGCTTCGCTTCTTTATCTAGTCTGGAAAACGCAGAACAAACGGCGCGATTGTTGCTTCCGATGATATCAATATCATCGGCATACGCCAGGAGCTGTACACTCTTATTGAAAATTGTATCTTCTCTATTAGCTCTGCAGCTGGTATTATTTTTTTCCAGCATCAGGTTAACGAAGTCGCACGATAGTGAGTCACCTTGTCTGAAACCTCGTTTGGTATCGAACGGCTCGGAGAGGTCCTTCCGATCCTGACGGAGCTTTTGGTGTTGTTCAACGTCAGGTTACACAGCCGTATTAGTTTTGCGGGGATACCAAATTCAGACATCACGGCGTAAAGGCAGCTCCTTTTCGTGCTGTCGAAAGCAGCTTTAAAATAGACAAAAATGTGGTGTGTGTCGATCCTCTTTTCACGGGTCTTCTCCAAGATTTGGCGCATGGTGAATATCTGGTCCATGGTGGATTTTCCAGGTCTAAAGCCACACTGATAAGGTCCAATCAGTTTGTTGACGGTGGGATTTAGTCTTTCACACAGTACGCTCGATAGAACCTTGTATGCGATATTTTGGAGGCTTATCCCACGGTAATTGGCACAGATTGTGGGATATCCCTTTTTATGGATTGGGCAGAGCAATCCAGAAAAAAATATACTCGTAGGAATATCATAATCGTTGGAATACTAAACTGGTGGGAATACTGAACTAAATTTGGCCAAAAGATGTGGAAAGCCTTGAGTCTTTCAGATATGCATTAGGACCTCATCTGCCAAACGTGGTACTCCATTAGAAATTCCACTTGGAATTTCGGTATTTTACTCTAAATAACAGTATAAATAAATGAGTCAAGTTCTGAGTGAAAAAATATAGCCCTCGAAGTCAGTCAATCGCACAGTATGCATTTAATGTGAGTTAGTTATTAACCGAATGAATGCATGAATATTTTGAAGCAAATACTTCTCGAAAAAAATATTCGGAAAACCCTAACCAATCGTGTTTAACCAAGTTACACTTCTCTTAAATGATGAAAGGCTCAAAACCAATTTTCGGACGCTCCAGAAAAGACGAGACTTTTAATTATGGATCAGAAATTACTCAGCATGTAAACGATGTGTTCAGTTCAAAAGAAACAAGTAATGACAGAAGAAAGAAATAATTAATGGTAGTGAGAATACTGACAAGAATAAACTGCTTGTGAAAAAAACTAAAGACCTATGCCAATCGTGTCTTGTCCAATCCTGAAGTAAATCGGAAAGCATAGACTCCGATCTCAGTTACATTCACAGGGCATACATTATTTCATTTCTTTTATTGATTATGATCAGAATACTCTTAACTTCACTTTCCACAATATTTTCCTTCAATTAAAAAGAACGGTTTTGAAAAATCGCCAAAATAACTGTAACTAATCATGAAGCACACTTAGGTTTTATGCAAAGTACACTCGCCAGCACTCATTATAGAACAATTAACGCCCACTTACCGCTAACTTACTCATTAACTCAATCGCCCAACATAATTTCACTCAAGCACCACTCACCAAACTACCACTACCATAATATTTTAAAACTTTTTTTACCAAATAGCATGCCGCCTTTGCTCATTAAGCTCTTAGTTTGTACCACTCTATCACTCCTTTCTCACCCACGCACATCTTCAGAGTTGCTCATTATGATTTCAATTCAGAAATTCATATGAAAATTCCACTTAATTATTTTCCACGTGCCACAATAAGAACGTGGCATTTTCGCTTTAACTTTGCAGTGCCTCAATTAAAACACCAACACAAGAGGTGTTAGTCAAAAAACGGACGTGCACGTGCGAATGGCTCCACTACAAGGGCTGCTAAGCACTCAAGGGTGGAAGGAGAAGACGACCTTCGAGGGTGTGTGGTGAGTTTCTGACTCAATTGCCACGCCTTGTCAGTGATCAAGTACGAGCGTGTGTGTGTGATTGCTTGTACTTTTCGGCAGGTACGAGTTGTTAAGTGCCAAACCTTTCTAGGCCTCGCCTTCGTTGAGTGGTTTTCGCCTGGGTCCCACTTGAAAGTTATGCAATAATTGTTGCAATTTGTGCTGTTGCACGGTAGTAATAGTGGCGGCGGCATCCTTTCAACTCCTTCTCAATGAAAAGCTTCAAGCACTAACTTAACGCTTTTTACCTCCTTCGGTGTGCATGATGGGCGACTGGGCTGACTGGTTTGAGCTGGCGCCACTTGTGCTCGGCGCAGCAGAAATTTTTCACTTGAGCAGCACTCGTTCGTTTAACTTCTCTTCCTCTCCTCTATTCTCTGGCACCCTAATGGTTGTTATTATTTTGTTTGTTAGTTATTGTTTCCATTTTTCGGCTTGGCTTTAGCGCTCATCCTTTCAGCTACTTGCCGTAGTTTGCCGTGTTTAACAGGCGTGTCCGTTAGTTGTTTGCCGCTCGGCAAAGGTGGACACACGACAACAGACGACAAGTGCGAACAACTGTTATTATGGCAAAAACAGAAACAATAAAATCAGCGCTGGCAGCCAGCAGTTGTGCGATTCCTCTGTGGTTCAGCCGTGGCAGCAGTTTTAATTGCTCTGGCACAATTAAAAGGTGCCAAAACTTAAAATCACACCAGTCGTCATTGTTACCTTGTAGTGGCTTGTTGAGAACCCTCTGCTACCTCGGCTGCTTAAATAACGGTAACTGCTAGGAGTTGCGATTTAATGAAATGCCAGAAGTGTCACGAAAAAGTTTGAAGTGTCAGAATTTTGTATGCAAATTTAGAAGTTACAAAATTATTTCGCAGACAGGAGAGACACGGGTCTGTGAGGTCACACATTTTTTTGAAAGTACATCATATATTGTACTTGCTTGTTTTCAGCCCACGGAACTGCCGCTAGGCATTTATTTCTTTTTCATATAATATGGTGCTAATTGGAAATACCAAGCGCAATCAGTTCGTTCTCCACCTAATCTTTCTAACGGAGCGGAGGTCTTCCCCTTCCGCGGTTTCCACCAGCGGGTACTGCATCGAACACTTTCAAAGCTGGAGTGCTTTCGTCCATTCGAACAACGTGACTTAGCCAGTATAATCGCTGTCTTTTTATTCGCTGAACTATGTCAATGCCGTCATATAACTCGTATAGCTGATCGTTCCATCGTCTGTGGTATTCGTCATTGCCAATGTTCAAAGTATTATACATCTTGTGCTAAATTTTGCTCTCGAAAACTCCTAGTATCGTCTCATCTGATGTTGACGTCGCCAAGCTTCTGCACCATAAAGCAGGACGGGAATGATAAGCGATTTTTATACTCTCGCAACAAATGTTGCTAAAGAGAGTATTATAGTTTTGTTCACATAACGGTTGTTTGTAACACCCAAAACTAAACGAGTTAGATATAGGGTTATATATACCAAAGTGATCAGGGTGAAGAGTGGAGTTCAAATCCGAATGTCTGTCTGTCCGTCCGTCCGTCCGTCCGTCCGTCTGTGCAAGCTGTAACTTGAGTAAAAATTAAGATATCTTGATGAAGCTTGGCACACTTATTTCTTGGCACCATAGGAAGGTTGCTTTCGAAAATGAGCAAAATCGGACCACTGTCACGCCCACAAAATGGCGAAAACCGAAAACACATAAAGTGTCATAACTAAGCCATAAATAAAGCTATGGAAATAAAATTTGGTATGAAGGATCGCACTATGAAGGGGCATATTTGAATGCAATTTTTTTGGGGAAGTGGGCGTGGCCCCGCCCCCTACTAAGTTTTTTGTACATATCTCGCAAACCAATAAAGCTATATAAACCAAACTTTCTGCAGTTGTTTTTTTAGCCACTTCCTAATACAGTTCAAATATGAAAGAAATCTGATCATAACCACGCCCACCTCCCATACAAAAGTTAGGTTGAAAATTACTAAAAGTGGGTTAACTCACTAACGAAAAACGTCAGAAACACTAAATTTCACATAAGAAATGGCAGATGAAAGCTGCACTCAGATTTTTTTAAAAAATGGAAAATTGGCGTGGCGCCGCCTACTTATGGGTCAAAAACCATATCTCAGGAACTACTCGACCGATTTCAATGAAAATTGGTTTGTAATAGTTTCCTTACATCCCAATGATATGTTGTGAAAATAGGCCAAATCGCTTCACAACCACGCCTACTTCCCATATACCAGAACTTTGAAGACGATCTGAATCGTTTACTTTACAATATATAAAGTAAGCACTAGTGAAGATATCAGTGCAGAACTTTGCACAAATACTACGTTTATAGTGTGGCAGCCCCATTCTAAAAATCGTCGAAATCGGACCATAGGCTGTCAAGGCCCCATATATCGAATATGAGGAGCTCGGTGCTTCTAACCTAATATTAGGGTTTCCAACTTTCAAAGGACTTTATACAATATTTATGACGAATATGTGGGTCAAATTGTGTATTGTATAATATAAATAAAGTTAAATAAATAAATTGCGAGAGTATAAAATGTTCGGTTACACCCGAACTTACCCCTTCCTTACTTGTTAGAGTTTGATTTTGGTTCGTCAAGAGGGGACTTTACTTTTCAATTGCCTACTCAGTCCAAAGTATCACCTGTTGGCAAGAGTGAACCTGCGCTGGATTTCGAGGTTGACATTGTTGGTGTTGTTAGTGCTGGTTCCTAAGTAGAGGAAACTATCTACGACTTCAAAACTATGACTGTCAACAATGATGTGGGTGCCACGACGCGAATGCCCCGACTGTTTGTTTGATGACATGAGATATTTCGTCTTATCCTAATTCACCAACAGACCAATTGGCGCAGATTGTGTGGTCCCCCTTTTTAAGGATTGGACAGATCACACTTAGGTTTCAATCGACGAACATGCTGTCGTTCGACCATATTCTGCAAAAAGCTTATGCATGCACCTTATCAGATCGTCGCCGCCGTATTTAAATAGCTTTGCCGGCGATCTATCGGCCCCCGCCACTTTTATGTTCTTCAAGCGGGTAATTTCTTTCAGAATTTCTTCAACGAGGCAATGGAACATCTGTTCCATCGTCATCGATTGGGGAATCGGGTTCGTCATCTCCTGATGTTGCATTTTCATTGCCATTCAGCAGATTGGAGAGGTTTTCCTTCCATAAACCCAGATACCCTGGAGAACAGTGACCAGATTACTGCGTGGTTCCTACACGAGAATTGAAATCTTCTGTAAGTAGCTGCATCTTTTCATAAAATTTTCTTTTTAAGTCCGCAATTGTGTCACACTCTCTGTTCTGCGCTCGATATGTATCTATCGTGCAGCGCCGTTGTCTCTCACTAGCTCTTCACTTTCGCTCTCACCTCTCTCTTAAAGCTATATTTAAACTGCATCCTTGAGCAAAGTAAAGTTTATATTTTATTTATTATAACCTTACACTGTCATCTATCTATTAGTTCATCTCCTAACAACACTTATTGCATCTGAGTGTAAAAATTATACATTTTATTTCTAAATTTTACTTTCTCAATATATAAACCTGCCCCCCATTAACAAAGGAGTGCAATAAAAAGTTGTGCCAGCACGTACCTCAGCGAGTTTTTCATTGTACAGAGTTATAAATACATTCGAAAGTTTATGCACCAGTCAAGTCAGGCGACGCGCCAGAGACTGTAAGCCAATTACCAACAAAACGGCATTAGAGGCAACGAGTGATTTTCGACAGCGCAACGCAAGTCCTTCCAGGCATCGGATGCAACGCTGCAGTGAGGCTTTGTACGCAAGGAGCTCAAATGGCAGAATTGAAAAGAAGCTGGAGAAAAAAATTTAAGAAATGAAAAGAAGAAGAAATCGACGAAAACTCAACACAAAAGTCACTTAAAGTTGCGCAAAGTCATTTGTGTGTGTTCGTGTGCAACTAGTTGGCAGTAAGTGGCTGCTGGCTGTTGGCTGATGACCAACTGTAGTGAAACTAAATTGCTAAGAATGACAGAAGAAGTAACGGCACAATTCGGAAGATTTACGCTTAATGCGCGAACGCACTTAAATCGCGGTGCACGTGTGCGGCCAATGACTGTTGTTGCAACAAGCCGTCGCAGCAGGCAGCAAGGAACTAGAGTCAAAGCTAAAGGTAACTAAGGGTGCTCACAAGCCAACAACAACTACTACAAGCACATAAGTAAATGAAATAAGGAAACTATAAAATTACACGCATAACGGCACTTTCGCTAGCACACGAAGACGCGCCACGCACGTCGTTGCCAGTCAGGAGAGTGCCGAAAGTGCTTTTAATATGCGGGCGTAGACAAGGTAGGGTGGCGGTACGAAGTCTACGCTGAATGTGCGCACACACGTTTCGGCAATAAAATCTGACAGCTTCCAAGTGTCTCTTCCGCACAACAACAACAATAACAAAGTACATTTGAAGTGCTTCAAACAGTGCAAAAACAACAAGGAAACAAAAATACAACAAAACGGCATTACAACAACAACATGACTCCTATGTAGTGTATGTAAAAGTACCAAAAAGAACAACAGTTAAAACTGTAGAACAACAACAACAAAACAAAAATATAGCAAAAACAAAACGAAAAAAACCGCGAAAATTACAATAAAAACTCAAAACCCACCAACCGGGGCAACAGCGGCAACCAAAAAAGGCAGCCATAGACACCGTGCAACCACATAATATTGCCACACACACACCCGCACGTGTGCTAATGTTGCACGAATCTTTTGGTGCACACAAATTGCGCACTGCCATTCAACCGCAATTTGCCATAATTTAATGCCGAGCAACGCTAAATGACAGTAATTGCGATTGTGGCAACACACACACATACACACATGTTGCCACAAGTCAAGTGCGAAAAGCGTTTTACAGCCAAATGTGGCAGGGTTGCATATACTACACACATTTATTTGCCATAAGTACACATTTTTATATGCAACAAAAACAAAAAAAGCAAACGCACAAATTTACATATTTAAAGGCACCGTTAGATAACGGTATATGACAATATTGAAATGTTGCATAAACACTTTTGCTCCCCCGGCGCTTCCTGAGCGTCTGGCGCACTCAGCGCTTTTTAGACACGACTCTAAATATTATGCGCTCGCTACCACTCAGATAACGGTTAAATAGCGACGCTTATAAATTCTTGCAGAATTTCGCAATTTCAATTGGTAAAAAATTTCATATGCATGCAAATTGTTTCAGCAAATTGACAGCCATGCTCTCAGCTGCGCTCAGCTAGCTACTAGCTGCACCCGCAGAGCGTTGCATTTTGGGTGTATGAGTGCGCAGTGTCGCATTTGCCATGCAGCGCTGCATGTTTGCTTTACGTGTTGACAGGTGTTGGTGGATGTGCCTGTCACTTTATTGTCAATGCGCAATTTTCTAATTCGCCTTTGGTCCCTCTCTTTGCGCTTAGCTTTGAAGGTCGTTGTAGGTGCTGCAGACAAGTGCTGAAATTCAATTACAATCGGATATTCATATTATGTAATCATATCAATATTGATGGAAATTTTATGTAATGCGCACATTGTGGCCAATCAGCTGGATAAGAGTGGTTTAGAAAAACTTAATAAATAGTACAAGCTCTGTGAGAAAGTCTGGAGCTTAAAGCTCTTTAATGTTTACAAATGTGAAAGCTAAAATAAAATAAAATGAGAACTTTTGCTTAGATCTTCAGATCGCCGCAACTTACGATCTAAACTGCTAGTCACATTATAGAAATTCCCCTTATGCACAATATCTAAATGCAAAGTGTTATTTTTGAGCTGTAAAAGCTTTACCCAGAAACTCATTTATTTTGACTGTTGAGTGATCGATTTATATAATTCAAGATAGTGAAAGTCGAGCAAAAGTTGTAACCATTAAGAAATTGGTTTCAAAGCAATTACGCTTGCTTATGTTTTTACAAGCTGAGTAAAGAAATGTGAAAATGTGAGCTTTAAGTTATATATGTACATAACTGTTATAAGTCTACATATTTCCGTAAAATAATATTTAAACAACTGGTTCCATCCACGGTCGAACTGGATACCTTCTGCGTGTAAAGTAGTGATGAGCGATATTTCACTACCGTTGATTTTTTTTTACTGTTATTGAAAAATCACATATGGCAACTGTGATCAATTTTTGAAAATAGCAATTTTTGTTAGATGTACTTCTAATTCGATCACTGTAGCAATAGCAGTTCGAAAAGTATCAAACACAGCTCAGTGTTCACAGTAACAAACTTAGTTGCGATTACGATAATTTTGGGTACGGTGATTACGAAAGCTGTTAAATCTACCCAAAATTTATTAATTAGTTAATTAAATAATGGCAGTAAAGCCTGGGGGTCTATTCTGTATTGCGATGCGATTCGAAAATGAAATGCGATGCGATAATCATTTGCTTTTGCATGACTCATTTTGTATAAGAAGGCAATACTGATCAAACTTTGAAAAATCGAAACAAACACAAAAATTCATACAATCCGGAGCTTTGTGAACATTATTGTTAATTCGAACAATTGGTTTTGGAAAATGGACTCTGTGATGTTATGGATGGATTCTCAAAGTCTGTGTTGCACCAAACTCTAGTGAGTCTCTTAATCTAGTTATGGATGGTCCCATAACAATACTCATTTGCAATTCTAGGTGAATAGAAGGGTTTCCTTCAGTGTTTAGCTGCATTTAACCATTTCTTTAGCGACCGTTGTCTCAAACCACTCCTTTTATAATTGCGGTTGTTTGTAACACCTAAATTAAATGGTATGAATAACAGTTATATATACCAAAAAGATGGAGATAACGTAACGAGTTGAATTCGGGATGTCTGTCTGTCCGTCCGTATGACCGTACCAACGATAACTTGAGTGATAATTGAGATATATTAATGTATCAAACTCGTGTTTCTTGTTCACTGTTGTTATTACAACCACAGATATGGTGTGAAATATCTTAGCAAAATTAAGTGACCGCATAATCTTGGATATAATGAAGCTTTGTGGCCAGAATGAGTGAAATCGATGCAGAAATTACGTCGGCATATAGTAATGCGTATATGGGTCAATTTAAAAAAATATACTGCGAGAGTATAAAATGTTTGGTTACTCCCGATATTAGCCCTTCCTTACTCGTTTAATATGACTTTTTATCTATATAAATTAATAATACTTATATTTTGTATGTGCGATAGCTTCGGTCTTGTATTTTATCGAATTATAGAATATATAGAATTCATTAGAATTATAAAATACAACAAATGCGAGAGGGAAAGTTTCTATGCGTTAATCGCATTACATAGTACCTTTCTTGCGAATGTGAACATTATTTCATTCGCATCGCAATACAGAGTAAGCACCCTGGTATAAGGAAAATAATGCTCGAATGGCATATTAATTTTTGTAAAATAATTCAGGCATTTAATTAGTTTAATTATTATATTATTTTGTTGACTAATAATTCTAAAAAAAAAAAACGAAATTAAATACAGAGTGGATTTCTGCAAAAGATTTTATTTAACTGGTTCCATCCAGGATCGAACTGGAGACCTTCTGCGTGTAAAGCAGACGTGATAACCGCTACACTATGGAACCATGTGATTATCGGTTGTCAGAGTGCAATTTTCATTTTAGTCACTTAAGTGAGTGATTGATTGGTGAAATGAGTGATATTTTTTATTAACTATTTTATTTTTAATTTATTATTTGATTATTTAATTTTAATAATTTTTTATTAAATTTTCATTTTAATTTTGCTTAACTTTATTAAATGTAATTATATTTATTTTCCGTTGAATTTTAATATTTTTTTCGCTATTAGAAATAAAAAATACAATATCATCACTTAGAATTTATGTAGCCGAACTATCGACTATGTATATATTAATTTGTTTTACCCTTTACACTTGGGTTCTCTCACAATTTCGTTGTAAATAATTGTTTTTTTTTAACTCAACAATTTTCGACGTCAATGGCCACCAAGTAAACAGTTAGATACTGCTGAAAGTTGTTGATGGAGATTATTAATCTACGACAACGGCAACTTGTATCCTGACTGAACCTTTCCATAGAGCTTTCTTTAACACTTCATACATCAGATAAAAGTATTGCCGGAATGATAATTCATGGAACGTAAAATTCTAGAGATAGATAACACCGAAATTCTTGTAACAGTCGAAATTTCTACATCTTTGAAAAAAAACGTATAATTATTGCTTCGAAATTTAGCCTTCCAACCTTAAATTACCAAGAAGGCCCTGTATGACAACCTATTTCGTAAACCTCGTTTCTCTTCTTCCTCACCGTTTAATATTATATGATAAAGAGAGGGTCATATAAGTTTTGAGTCTATAGAACTGAGAATAGTTATTAGAATCTATGAGAGATTCGTTGGTGAAAGCATCGGAACGAAATCTAGCAATTTTTTTTTTTTTATATAATAGAAGTTGGAAAGGAAAGGTTACTGAACGCGACTGAAGAAGATTATATGGATGTCGTGTATATTTGAACATATTATATTACAATTTGAAATCTTTTTGGGTAGGTGAACAGAATCTCCAGGGTAGGTAAACTTGGATGCATTACTTGCCATTTATTGCTTGCTGTATTTTTGTTATTTTAATCTGTAGGCATTTCGAATTGTACAATATGTATTTTAGTTAGTATGGCAATAACTTTCGCCGGGGTTACGGAGTATAAAATTTTACGTGCAACGAGGTTATCTTATGGATTATTCATGGCAAACATACCTCTATGGTTTACTATTACGTCAGAGATGGGTCGGAATCGGAGATCAGAGACTTATATCACTGAAAGAGGTTTTCTGCAAAGAATGAGCGATACTGAATGGATTCGGTTAAACCTAGTATTATTTCGTGGAACTTATAGTATCTATAGTATAGTGCAACACGTGAATTCTATTTTCCCAGAAAACATCTAAATAATTCCTTATTCCCCAACTATGTCTGAGTGCTTACAAAATATGTTTTATTAATATAAGCTACTAAATTCTTTAATGCAAGTACCGAAATGCATTTACCGTTAACAGAAACGTGAGTGGCATGAATAAGGGCGCCGGAAATTCACGATTGCTGAGTGAGAGTATATATTTTAAGCCAGTTTGCCATGCCTCGAACCATACAAACACAAAATTCTCAGAATTTTGGAAAGTGCAACTTTGCTACACGCCACCGTTAGCTTTTACTTATGAAATTTCGCAAACAAAACTCAAAACAAAAAAAAATGTGGCTGCAACATTTAATAATTCGCTTTGCTGACAAGTAAGTTGCAACAAAGGCGCTCGTTGCATAAATACACCATGCACGAATATACTGCCGCATACGTGCCACAAGTAGAAGTTGGCGAGCATGCAACACTGCCAATTATATATGCAATTGCGGCGTGCAACAACAGAAACAACAATGTAAACAGCGAATAAAAAATTTAAAAATAATAATAACAACAACAACAATGAAATCAGTGAAAACCAACAACACTAACAATAATAACAGCGAAATCAGCCAACTTTGACACGCTAACAAAAGGCCAACGAAAATTCGTTTGCTTGCGCGTGTTGCAAATCTCTAATTTCTTGCCACTGCGCTGCAACAGACATGTTGTTTATGTTGTTGTATTTTTTGTTTAATTTTTTGGTTTTTTTACAGTTATTTTTTAGTTTGCTTCCAAATATTTTTTCTGCGCTGTTTTTTATCGTCCAGTTGTTTGTTGTTGTTGTTGTCGAATTTTTCCGAATTCGGTTTCACCTTTTGTTGGCATTTATTTTTTCTTGCCAGTTTTGTGCCACATGAGTGCCACTTTGTTACCTGAAGTTTAAATTACACATGTGTCACACATAAACTAACGAAGGCCGCCTGCTGTTAGCCATGTTTCCGCTGGCTGCACAAGCCACTTCCTTGCAACAAAGTCCAAAAAAAACAACCGTTATGCCCAAAGTAGAGAGAAAAAATGCAGAAACTACTACTTGTATTCACCTCACATCGATAGCACCTTTCAAACCGAATTCCCACCAGTTTAACCAATCTAGAGTCGTGTCTAGTTGCAACAATAACAACAACAATGCCAACAAACAAACATTTGAGTCAAAACACGTTTGTAAAAGTTTACTTAACTTTGTCTCTAATTTACTGAGCTGCCGCCACTAACTAGCAGCACCGCGCTCTCCCTCTCTACATGTGTCTCAACTTAAGCTACCCTCTCCTCAGGCGCTGCCACTCAACTTTGTATGCCTGCTTACCACTAAGATGTGTCATTGGTGGTTCGCGTCTCTACTAAAATTTTACTACTTATCCCCAAGCGGTAAATCTCTTTTCTCTCTCTCCATACTATTTACCGTTACATCTACTACTCACGTCAGTTTTTTTGCTGTCTCAACAACTTGACACTCTCGGTAGGCCAGTCATTGCAGTCATTGTCATTGCTGGTTTTTTAGACGTTTATACCTCTTTTAAAGTCTTTCGTTTCACTTCTTTTTTACCCTCTGATTAGTGTGACTATATTTTTTGAAAAAAAAAAAAAAAGTTCAAAGTTTTCGCCAAAACAAGGGAATACGCTGTCTAAAGGTTTTATTTATGTTCTTGACTTGATTGATTTAAAAGTTTTCATTGCTGGTGCTTTAGAGCGGCAGAAGTACATGGACTAAGTGTCCACTGTCATTAAGTCATTTGGTATGGAATGGTGGCTCTAAGAGAGGAGTTAAAATTATACTTACTAATTTTAAAAGACAAACTTCGATAATTGCAGTTAGTAAGCTCGTGGTAGCTTTTATAGAAGGGTTGATAGAGAGATATATAATTTAGAATTCGGACACACACCTTAACTTTAAATAAATTCAGTTGAAGAAAGTAGTTTATAGTTTGAAAAAACCGTACTTAAGAGCGTGCTTTGGGGTAGTTCTCTTACTTCCAACAGAGCTTTTAGTGGATTTGCTTTCATTTCAATCGATATCTCAAATAAATGGCGATCAAAAGGAGGAAGACTACAACGAAAGCTGTTTAGTTCCCTAGAACCATGAAGAAATATTTCACAAATAATAGTAGTCCTCCACAAATTTTCAACATTTTGACCCACTACGGTTAATAATGTGTAAATGGTGATTTATTAAAAAAACATATGGTTTGGTTCGCCTTGTAAGATATTATATACATATTATATATGGATAGTCTATTATCCAATACTATAAGGAGACAGCAGACTCGCTATCGTGTGACTTCTTTAACCTGATGCTGGAAAAAATAGTACGAGCCGCAGAGCTAAACAGATAAGGTACAATTTTCTATAAGAATGTACAGCTACTGGCGTATGCCGATGATATTGATATCATTGGAAACAGCACCCGCGCCGTTAGTTCTGCTTTTTCCCGCCTAGATAGGGAAGCGAAGCGAAGGGGTCTGGTGGTGAACGAGGACAAGACGAAATATCTCCTGTCATCAAACAAACAGTTAGCGCATTCGCGTCTTGGCTCTCATGTTACTGTTGACATTCATAACTTTGAAGTTGTACATAATTTCGTATAATTTGGCACCAGCATCAACACCGATAATAATGTCAGCCTTGAAATCCAACGCAGAATCACTCTTGCCAACAGGTGCTATTATGGACTGAGTAGGCAATTGAAAAGTTAAGTCCTCTCTCGACGAAGAAAAACTAAACTCTACAAGTCCCTCATCATTCCCGTCCTACTTTATGGTGCAGAAGCGTGGACGGTGTCAACATCCGATGGGATGGCACTAGGAGTTTTCGAGAGAAAGGTTTTTCTGAAGATTTATGGTCCTTTAAACATTGGCAACAGCAAATACCGCAGAAGATGGAATGATGAGCTGTATGTGTTATTCGACGACATAGACATAGTCCAGCGAATAAAAAGACAGCGGTTACGCTGGCTAGGTCATGTTGTTCCAATGGACGAAATCGTGCCAGCTCTGAAAGTTTGCGATGCAGTACACACTGGTGGAAGCCGAGGAAGAGGTAGGCCTCCACTCCGATGGAAGGACCTGTCTTCACTTGGTATAACCAATTGGCGCCAAACTGCCAAAAGGAGAGATGCGTGGCGCGCTGTTGTGGACTCGGCTATAACCGCGTAAGCGGTGTCTACGCCGGTCAAGAAGAAGAAGATAAGGATCACGATCTTTTTAGGAACGAAGGGCTACGAAAAGTTTTAATAAGTATGTGGTAGATTTGATCTATCCTACAAACAAGACTTCTAACCTCTTCAATGAATTTGACAGACTTCATAATAGTAACGCTTTTTTAAGTTCGAAACAACGGATAAAACTGGATCGATTTCCATCTGAATCTCTTGAGTAATTGGAAAACAACCTTTTTTACGATGTCAACAATAGTTACTACTTTGAAACTCGTCACTAATCGTTTGTAAGCTTATTTTTGATCTGTTTTGGAGCTTAATTGAGCTTCAAAGCTGTTTTCGATATTTCGAAGATCGAAAGCAAACTTTAACATCACGCGTCTTAGATATTGGAGATAGCACACCAAATTAAAGGTATTCTTTAGAGGAGTTGATGTATTACTAAAACTTTCTAAGTTCAGTTGGAGCTCGGTCGAAAAGGTTTGTTTGTACTTCTGGCATAAAAAAGCTCTTCGTAAGCTACGTAAGGAGCTTAAAGCTTCTGGTACCAATATTCTAAGTCTAAATCTTTTTGGTCTAATTTTTATGAATTATGTTCCCTATAGATATCTTTAAAGCTCTAATCGTATGTATTTTTACATAAAAAGCTTCTTCAAAACCTTAGTAGCTTAAAGCTTCTAGAATCATTATTTGTAGCACAAAATCTAAAAAATCGTTTCTATTTTGATGAAATTTTTGATATGCAAAAATATTTGTGAAAAATCTTTAATATTGTTAACAGTACTCAAAAGCTCTGAAGGAATAAAAGTCTTGCTGTCAACAATCAATCAGAATTAGAGTGATCACTTATTAAACGAATTTTTACAGTACAATTTCCGTAATTCTCGAAACAACTCGCAATACAGAAATATGATATATGAAAAATAAAATTTAATATCTGAGCTTTCAAGCCTGAGCCAACCAATTACTTAAAGCCACCTGCCACAACGAATCAAAGTTGTTGCACCCAAACGCTGCCTTCTTTCACTAACCGCACTTGAACCTTTGACCCCGCCTGCCTCTCCCATTGCGGAGCTGTGTGAAAAAGCTCATACATTCGTTATTTGTGCAAAATTTTACAGCATTTTTGTGTTGCAACAAGCTGCCGAGTGGAAGCCACAAAACTTTGCATATTGCATTGGGAGACGACACAGGTTATATAGAAGGACTTCAATGCGCTCATACTATATACACATGCGAACGAAGATATGATGCCTGCTTTTATCTGCACGCTGCCACTGCTACAGGCATGCCACACGTCAGCGACGTTGACGTCAACGCCAGCGTTGCCGCAATAACTGTATTTTGCATTTGCATTTGTTGAGAATTGTCGGTTGAGCTGTCAGAAGTTGCAACTTCTTGAGCCCAAGGGAATTGTTTACACATATCCTTACAACGGGTGATCGGCACATACACACGCACACCTTTCCACACTTGCTTGCAACATGGCGCACATTCCCTTAAAACTTGTAATTTTATTTTTCAGCTGCAGCTTTTCGCACCTTCACTGCTGGCAGTACACCTTCATAGACACACACACACCCTCACACATGAGAGCGCATTTATGAAAGAAGGCGCAGTGCGGGTCCTGTGTGCATTTCTTCACATTTGCCGCAAATCCAAAAGGCTGCCAAAAGGTCTTCCTGAGTGCAAGTGGATTGGTTTTAGCTGCGCTGAGGTGCTCATAGCATATTCGAGGTATTATTGCGAGCTTATACCACATACATATATGTATGAGTGTGCAAAGTTGTTGCTGCTTTTTTGCCACAATACGGCACACTTGTTTTTATTGCCGCTCTTACAATTCCAGTGTTATCCTTTGTGTTGCAACAAATGCGAAATTTTCCACACATTTAATCGTATTTGCTTGTGGCAAAAAGGTTTGAAATTTTAGACGTGCATTAGCATTTACGACAGATTTAGACTCATACAACTTAATATTATATATTTATGTATGTGTGTATGTATGTATATATATATAAATATTTAGTTGGGATACTATACAGAAGAACTTCGCCACATTTTTAAAAGAAAAAAAAAAGCTAAAAAAGCTCAGAAGAGCTTTAAAAAATTGTTACTTTGGAAGCTCTCTCTAAGTTGCATTCGATGCGACTTCGGAGGCTCTAAAAAATGTCGTTGTCCTCTGACACATTTCATGCGATTTTTAATACGATTTGAAATACTTAAAGCTTTTAAAAGCTTTTTAGGGTTATATTAAAACTTCAAATATTTTCATATGTTGAAAAGTTTGAATTATCTTAAAAAACACAATATGAACTTTTAAAAATTTGTTACACATTTTTTTCTTCAGCCATTTGGTAATATCTAAAGGTAAGCTCGGAAGAGCTTTCAAAATTAAATTTTAAGTTTGGAAGCTTTCTCTAAGTTGAATTCGATGCGCCTTCGGAGGCTCTATAAAATATTGTTGCCCTCTAAAACATTTCTTGCGATTTTTAATACGATTTGAAATACTTAAAGCCTTTAAAAGGTTTTTAGGGTTAAATCAAAACTTTAAATATTTTCATTTATTGAAAAGTTTTAATTAACTTAAAAAACAATATGAACTTTTAAAAGCCCATTAAGCTTTGAGCTTTTCGAGCTTTCTTAATAGGCTAGACTAACTTGGTAAAAAGCTTTTACAGTCATTACATTTAAAACTGTTCGAGCTCTTTAAACATTTTTCAAAATTTCATGTTATAAGTACTGTTTATAATTGACACAAAAGCTTTAATTTTATTACCTCGTAACTTTAGCGGATAAAAAGCAATGAGTGAGATATTTAAATAATTTTAAATAAACATTTCTTATAAGGATCAAAAGCTTCACATTCAAAAAAATACTTTAAACATAATTTTTTATGGTTTTACAAAGCTAAAAATTTAAAAATTTCTTCTTTGAGTGCCTTTAAAACGTGAAGCTCGCTGCTGAATTCAAAAAGCTCTTAAACACTTTTCAATTATTTTGAAATAAGGCTTCTTTGTGTGCCTTTAAAACAAAAAACTAGCGGGTTAATTCAAAAAGCTCGTAATTTTGTAGCTCCAAATCAAAATCACTGATTAAATTTTGATAATCTTTACTGATTGACTTTTGTGAAAGCTCTCTGTCTTGTCTCTAAAGCTCTCTTCTCTTTACTATTATCATTACTGTTTCTGATTGTTGCTGTGAAAGCTTTATTAGAAGTATTTCAACTCCATTGAAGTCAATGCTTCAATCGCACAGCAAAAACAAAAATTGTGTGTTACTTTAGAGCATTTTTCGTTATTTGTTCCTCACCACAAAGTTTTAAGCGCCGGAAACATGTCGCAAACACATCAATTTCCATCGATTGCCATCTGTGGCGAAGACGAGCAATTACCATTGCTGAGCTTACTCTCGTTGTTGGATACTATTTTCCATTGTCATTGGCTGCTACGTCAATATTATTTAAGTAATTTTTGGTAGATTTTTGTTCCATTTCACGTGTGTGAGTGCTGTGGCCCTTTAATGACCACTTTGCTTGCGTTCGATACCGTTAATGATGATGAGCACTGTGTGCCATCGAAAATGTTGCAAGTTCTTTTTTGTGAGTGCGCCATTTCGAGCGTAGAAACAAAAGACTTGAACTTGATTTCTTTCTTTTATTTACTTTATTTTAGATTTTTCTCTGTTGTTGTTGTTTTTGTTGTAGAAAACTTTTGCTTCTGCTATGCGACATTTATTTTCATTTATTTTTATTTGTCGAACCTTTCGTACATTTGATGGCCATTAAAAGCGTCGATGGTTGACCTCGCCCGCTGCTGTGTATTGGCGGTGGAGGTGGTGTCTATATGAGTGTGCATGCGTGCGTACGTGTATGCCACATGAATTGTTAATAAATTAAGTGTGCTCATTGGGGACTCATTTTGCAATGGCAACAACATGTACAACAACAAACTGAGCTCGGAAACTCGGCAACACCTGCCTCCGTCGCAACAAAATGCGATGGTGCCACATAGAGAGACACATGCAAACATACATATGCCTGTGCTTTGTGCCCCTTGAGACTTATCATTCGATTACGTATGTACGTGTCAGGCAAAACACCACCTCCACACCACAGTAACACCCTCCCCCTGTCTTTAACTCAATTTGCTGAAACTGCAACAACAACACACACTCACGTGACACTCTTACCTCTACAAACACGCAGTTGTTGAAAATGTGTTTTTGGTATGCACATTGGTGTTGCTTCTACCAGCACTCTTCTTCTTATTCTTCTTCTTCTCTTAAAGCCACTTATGTGCGTATTTTTATTATCACTACACGCCTATTAGCCGCATAGAAATGCCTACATTCCATGTCGTAGTCATTAGTTGACATTTCTTCATTTGGCATGGAAAAAAGTGCTTATGTTGCATGTTACTGTCTCAGTGCAACATGTCAATAATCATAAAGTGGCAAGTCATTGCTTGCTACGGAATATGGAAATGTACTTAAATATGTACTTATGTCTTTCTAAATAAAGAAAATTCGCATGAAAGCACTTGTATGGACTTTTTAGAGATTCTTCTATTAACTTTCTTTCTTCTTCTGTGAAGACACTCGGGCAGAAAAGTAAATATGTAAAAAGTGAGCAGTAGTACGTTTCTTTTAACTTCTAGTTCAAAGACCCTCCAGGCGTAAAATATTCAGTTGAAAAAACCTGAACTAAAGGATGATCCATTTCCCTACTTTTTTAAAGAACGTACAAAATACAAAATTCAAATTTTCTCCATTAAATTTATTTTATTGTCATTCGAAAGAAAATGCTTTGGTATTTATTTTTTAAAGATTATCTCTGGCAAAAGTTGGTCGCGTTTCGGCATTTCGGCTGGTAACTGCTGAAAGACACGACTGATATTTTGCCCAAGGCCTGAGTCGAAGCAGGGTTGTCCGCATAGAGTTTAGACTTTACATATCCCCACAGGAAATAGTCTAACGGTATAATATCACACGATCTTGGTGGCCTAAATAAATTCATTGATTGATGCGATGTGTTGGAAGTGGTGCCTTCTTCTTGGAACCAAATGTCACCGAGATCACAAGCTTCATTTACCGGCATCTAATATGGACCGATGATTCCACCGGCCCACAAACCACACCAAACAGTTTTTATTTCTGAATAAAATGGCAGCTCTTGAATCTCTTCAGTTTGCTCTTCGTTACAAATGTGACAATTTTGCTTTTTGGGCTCATCGCTTAACAGAATTTGTCTCGAAAACGTCGGATCTTCATTGAACTTTTCAAGAGTCCATAGAGCGAAGCGATGTTGCTTTGAAAGGTCAAGCGGCTTCAATTCAGAAATTACACTTTAAAAATGAGTTGCACATGGGATACCCTTTAAAATAACCTTCTCAACCATTTAAACAAATTTAAAGGCTTTTCGATGAAGACAATTGAAACATAAAAATGTCACAATATGAAATGACATAATTTCTCTGCATAAAGAAGGCATCATAAAGCCACAGCAATAACAAAAACAAACCAGGGTTGCAAAATATGAAAGCTTCGCAAATTAAACGAGACAAAAACTGCCTTTGTGACATATTTCCTATTTTTCTCACACACCAAAGTAGGGGTGGAAGGCGGAAAAAGGCGCTCAATAAGTGCAGAGCATTGAGGTGGTGGGAGTAAATGAGCTACTTATTATTACATAAGTACTATATGAAGTAAATGACTTCGCTTTGGGTGGCGAAATTTTTTGACAATGTGCTTTTTAAGAAGGTTGTTGCAAATTATACGCAAAGAAAGTACTGTGTATGTAAAGACTGCGCCTGAACCCGCTTGACAATGCAGAATGCCACATTAAAATAATGCGCTAAAAGGCTTTGACAGCTGGTGTCATAAAGGCAACACTGCGGTATGCCGTTTTGCAATATTTTTCACATTTAATGTTCAGAAAAAAAGGAAAGTGTGTCAGTGAGAGAGTATTTAAAGTTCTTATGGAGAGCAATAATTGGCATCATTTTTATTTCGGTTAAATGGCAGGGCTCAGTTGAAAAATGATAACGACAAAGGTACATTAAGCAAAAGCAAAAGGGCGCATAGTAATGGAAAATAGAAAGAGAGCGGGTTGGACAAAAGAAGGGTGAGAGATGGTAATAAAAGCATATTTTTGTAGATATATTTTTTTGAAATAAAAGCACTGTCAAAGAAAGGTTTAAATTGAGGATTTAGTGGGACTGGCAATAAAGTGTTCTAGTTTATTATTTCTTATCTTTCTTTTACAAAATAAATATATTTCAAGCCTTCAGCTGATTCAAGTTTTTTCATGTTTGTTTTCTAGACTCAAAACATTGTTTTATGTACGAAATTTCTACAATTTAAATCAAAATCTCATTTGCAGATTCGAGTGAAATTTATTGAAACGAAAACTCACGCGTTGTAGTTTTTCAGTCACTTGAGACTCACCTCCCACATCACTACATCAATTTCCATAGAAAACTTTAAACAACAACAATAATTCTTGCAGCCATCAGCGCCAAATGTTGCCAATGCAAAGCTAAATAAAGCAGTAACAAATAAAAAATATCGAAATATTTCTGCAGCAACCACAGTGCTATAACACCAACACACCTCACCTCTCAGCTCATCTCCCCTCACAAGCATATCCATCGCTTTTTTGGCAAACCACAAGAGTTAATCAAGCACTAGGTAGGAAAGCAAAATAGCAGAATTGCAAAAATCCAACGATTTACCTAAACAATTCCCATGTTGCATGTTGCATGTTACGAGCGGTGTTGCACGTTGCCGGCAGAGCAGCAACACAAGGCTCACACACACACACATACACCTGCAGTCGCTATTAATGCGCTTACACCTTTCTTTAGCTTACCGCACAGCTTTCAGATGCTTTCACCATCTTCCTGTCCGCACCTATCTGCTGACGACTTCGTTTCTCTCGTCTTCTTCTTCGTTTTGATTTCCGATTTTCAATTGTTTTCCGCGCTTATTGTAATGGTATGCATGCAATAGTTGTTGCTTTTTATTGTTGTTATTTTTGGTTTTTATTGTTATCGTTGTTATTGTATACCTTCTTCTGCTTATTATTGTTGCTGCACTTTTGTTTATTAATTTTCGTAAAAGCAAAATGCTTCTTTCGCCGACTTCGGTAAATAGTTATTTCCCGTTATTTTTTCACTTCCTTTCTCTTCGAGCGTCTTTTCTTGTAATATTTCTTTATTGCTGATGCATAGTAACATTGTATACAGTTTCTTTTCTACACTCCTGTGATCAGTCGCCTATCTTCTACACCACACTCTCTCTCTCGCTGCAGTTGGCAGTCTTCATTTTAAGATTTCTGCCATTGTTCTCGCTTGCAGCTTGCAGTTGGCTTAATCAGACAAATATTGGCAAGCAATTTTCATATCAGCAATCGGAAATGTTAAGAAATCTTGCAACAAAAGGCAAAACAATAAACGTTTTGTATAAACAATAGAGATAAGTTTTGCAATCAGTGGAATCTATGCGGGCATTGTTGTTGCCATTTACAAGTTTCGATACTTCCGTATTCTTATTTCTCATGAATAATAATGAATGGTAGTAATTTGTTGGCAATCAACGTGTTGTGCTTTCATTGAAAATAGTTTGTACTTCGAAAGTGATAGAGGAGAGAAGAAAGAAGAATATGAAGAATCTTGGCTTTTAAGGTTGTCCAATAATAGCGGTATTCTTATCAGATTTCAGTTCCGGTCGACCAGACTTCATATATACTTTTTAATAACTGCTTACAGTACCACTTCCTACATAAAATCTCAGTTTCTATAGAATTTTTTATTGTAGAACACTATCTTTAAGGCCCAGGAGTTAAATATGGTTAGACTAGAAAATAGATTTTTTGACGGGATAGACCTAATAGGATCAAATCATTAACAAATTCTCAGCTCATATAGCTCAAAACGAATGCTATTAGGAAATACATCCGACGCTTTTAAATTATCGCTCCCATTATGTCTTCTTAGCAAAACTATGCTCTCGGCAATGTGAACTTGATTGGATTGTTGAATCTAACGCTCTCTGTAATGATCGGATTCGATTATCGTTATAATATAAAATGTTTGGTTCAAAGGCGAAATCTTGAAGTAAGTCGTCTAAAAATCGTGCCAATATTTCTGAAATTCATTTCGCTGATGGTGCTTTCATCGTTTATAGATGCTTGGCCGAGCTTCTCCTTCCTTATGCAGTATTCGCCTAGATCACTATCTACATATAAATGGAGGGATCTGAAATGTATTCGGAGGTTTCCATTGCTTCTCGAATTATGTCAATTATGACTATTTATTGTTGGTCGGACTTGAAGCAACAGCAGGTAAGTCCAAAATCGTGTAAAAATCCTAAAGGATTGAAGGCTAAAAAATGTCAATAAATTACATTCATTAAGGCTAGGTTGATCGGATAGATGGTTTAAAACAGTACAGTACAATAGTTCCTCCCGTTCTTCCCACGGTGCTTGCTACGGATCACTGCTGAATTCCTTTAGGTCTTCATCGTAGATTCGGCATTTTATATACATTTAAGACCACCTTTAAATATATAATATTTTTCATCACTTGACGCTTTTTATTATGTAATTTTTCCAGCTCAGTGGTAAGAGAGTGAGAGAAGCGTCATTATCGCGAGGAACCGAGGAATCTTCAACTGATTTATTTTACTTTCACGAAATCCCGTTAATAAGAAACCTGTTTACTCATAAGTGAGCCGTAGATTACTTCTTCAAAAATCCACGCGACATTTGTCAGTCTCTAGCATAGAATGTGACATTTGCTCTTACCTAATTAAACTGATAGTATCTAAAATGTTTCGACTTATGGTAAACAACTCAAAAATGCACTGACCTACCGCAACTTTAAGTATGAACTCAAACAATATCGACCCACGCGACTTCACAGGTAGCTCAAATCGGAGAACCTTCAAAGCTTAGTGTTGAGTGAACAAGTGGCTTGCGCGGGACCGTGTTGAGTCACACGTCCGGCTAAAACGTTCAACTCGGCCTTCAACTATGAAATTGGAGTATAAATATGTAAGGTCTACTTGGCTTGCGAGTTTTGTTGTCTGATTGTAGGTGCAAGTGAACTTGATTTGCGTTTGCGGTGTCAAAGCGCCCACCGCTCAAGCACACGCTGAAGAGCTGTGCTAATCACTACTGCTTCGAGTGTCTAGTGAAGTGTCTTACGGCGGCATGCCACTTCAAGTTGCACTTGACCGCACCGCTACTGTGTGGCAGCAAATGCTCAATACACGCAGCAAATTATCTCAGAATTTCACAAGTTCGGTTTGAGGGTTAAGGTGAAGGCGAGCACGAGGAAGCGCGTTCAATTTCTGTGCTAAGAAATCTATAAATATGCAGAGCGCAAATTAAATGCTTGCAGTTGAACTTAAGTTTGAGTGACTTTAAAACTGAAAGAATACCGTTAATATTTTGGACATTTCGAAATCTTTCAAAGCACAGCAACTACAATCAAAAATTCAGATTAAAAATAAAAAAGTGCTTAATTACAAAGATAATGCCTGTCAATGCGATTTTCTTTTACTTCTATCTCCTTCTGCTCTTCATTATTGGCTGCAGTGCCTACCTGATAGATCAATCTGGTGAAGTGGTCGAGGCCTATGGTGACGTAACAACAGTTAGCGCGGAGCCTGCGGCAACAATTGTTGCAGACGAGTTGAATTTGGTGGAAACTACAGCAGCGGACACATTAATAAAGCCATATAATATCTTGGAGACAAAACCGTTGCCAAACTGTCCGGAGGGCTTCATTTTGGCCAATAAAAGGTGTCACAAGAGAGTGAAGTGAGTGGTTGAATAATGAGGGAGGTTGCCATTTGCATGAAGTAAATTTCCTACTATTATTTTATGAAACAAAATATTCTGAGACAAGCTGTGATTATATTTAAAACATACTAAATTATTATAAAAACCGTTCGGAATCAAAAATTGTAAATATTTTTTTAGTAAAAAAGTTAGAAATATATATTTTTTGAATTATACTCATAACTCGATTTTCTATAAGTAACATATACGATGTAATGGGTCTCGGATCTTATATTAAAAAATCAATCCGAAGAGTGATTGTATAAGAATTATATTTAAAAAAAATTTTGATTTTTTTATTCTGAAAGCGGCTTGCTCTTCAAACAAATTTAGACCACAGAAAAGCCGAAAAAGTGTTGAAGTAATTTAGAAGAGCTCCAATGAATTGATGCTTTGAGTACCGTAATTGTATGCAAATCAAAATAGAAGAAAGCTGAAAAGGCAAACAAATCAAGTAAACAAACACACAAATGTATAAAAAAATGTTTTCAATATATACAACGCCTACGCTTTAATAACATTAAACCCGATCTACTCCCATTCATTTTTTAAGTATATAAATAACAAAGAAGAGACGCAAATAACAGTTCGTTGTACCATAAACTTGAAATACCACTTTCTGACAATAATTACATTGTTTTGAAGAGCTTTGTGACATGAAGAGTCTTTCTCTCTAAAGAATCTCAAAACGTATGATCGATTGTTAGCATAGTTTACATATAGATAGTTACAAATATGAGAGCATGGTCTGATGGGAGACTTATACAGTGTTATTTTGGTTTTTCAAGAGAGTACTGTATTTCTAAAGTTCTCTAATCCCAGTTAGTTGTTGTGACTCTACCATAGATGCAACAATCTAGCAAATGCGGAACTTCGGTTTTCGTTTTGCCATATTCAGATATAAAAGCAACTGATATTTCAAAGTCCGGCTTCCTAAAGTGCTCCTAAGATTTGTACTAAAATTAATAAAAATCAAATTATATTAATTTCAAAATTTAATCAAAAATCATATATATATACATATAGTACTAGTATTTATTATTACGTATTTAATTTCACTTTCTCATTTGCTCTGTTATTAAGCTGATTTATGACAACGCTGATTAACTACCACCTGTCCATCGGGACAGTGTGGCGCCAAATTTAGTATGCCCAAACGGTCGTCAATAGATTTTAATGTCGAATTCGAAACTGAATTGGTGGCGTCCGTGGCGGATTTTGTCGTCGCAATAACGGACGCTTCAGTAGTGGCCATTTTATGTTCTATTTTGACTTTATCGTCCTTTTTTGGTGGCGGTGTTGTCTTCAAGCCATAAACGTCAAATTTGCTATTCTCATCGGAGTCGTTATTGGTTGGGAAGAAAATTTTACCTAAAAACAAATATGAGAGTGAACTAATTTCGTTCATTGAAGAAACGCAATCTTTATGTGAAGATGTGATAGATATGATTGATATGTTATGATATTTGTCAAATAAGTGAGCTCCAAATCAACCTAGAGTTAAAATTTATAACTGATTGCTCGAACGATTCCACATACATCAATGAAATGGCTGGTCGTTTCTCACGCTAAATGTAAGATCTAATATTTGTCAATGTCACCTCGGTACCAATAAACTATGAATATACTTATGTCCATCGAATAAATTCGAGCGATCTATAAAAATCAAGCCAACTGGTTTCCTGGTGTCTTGAATTACCAGGAACATTACCATTGCTATTAAATATAACTATTCTAAAATCCGTAAGGTCATC
Source organism: Zeugodacus cucurbitae (assembly GCF_028554725.1). NCBI lineage: Eukaryota > Metazoa > Arthropoda > Insecta > Diptera > Tephritidae > Zeugodacus > Zeugodacus cucurbitae. The sequence continues at coordinate 17,081,357 of NC_071671.1, forward strand.
CAGTTTAAATAAAGTGGGACCATAGTAAGGAGTATTTAATGAATAAATATGAACATACTAAAATTCGTAAGGCGGTCATTAGAACTCTCAGAACTATTTAGTTAACCTCAAATCGGAAATATAATTTTTAGTCAACCAAAGTCGTTTTAAGTTTAAATGCTGCCAGACCTCAAACCTTAGGTATTGATTTTAAAGCAGAAAATGTGTAGAACAAAATTATAATCACAGTGACTGCTGAGATGACAGCTTAGGTTCAAATCCGGGTTCTTTCGGTTCCGGACTCATACTATCATTGAAGGGAAATTTGAATGGTTTCAAATGATTCATATACCATATTTGGCGGTAAGTAATCAGGGAAGGCTTTCAATATAATTTAACCGGAGGTCAAGGAAACACCCAGTTTGAACAAGGTGGGACGTAGTATGGAGTGTTTTACGAGTAAATCAAAAGAGGTATTCAAAGAGCTCATATTAATTAATTAAATGTTTATATATAGACTTATTAAATGTTGGACATACGGTATCGAGAAAGTAATTTCAGGAGGGTACAAATTGAACTCTTGTCAACTATATGCTGTGTTGTTCACTCAAGACAACATTAATTAGGAGAAACTCGGTGAAGCTTTTAGTGATATCTCCATGATTGAACTCTTTCTAGACATCGGACTCCATGTATGTGATCTTGGAAATAGTCAATGTAATTCAGAAATAGATTTTTGATGTTCCCGGGAGACGGGGTTGTTTCAGGCGCATGCTTGTATGATCAATTTCGCTAAAGTAAACTTGGAGATAAGTTTACTATCGTCTTGGATGGCGTTTTTGGTAGAGTGATGTTCAGCGGACTTCCAGTTGAACCCTGGAACTTTATGAATTTTGTATTCTGACATGTTCGTTGATACTTTTTGATCTAATAGTTCCGGGTGATCACATCGAGTTTCCGTTTTGTATTAAGACTGCCGAAATAGTCAATAAAGCTTCTGACAAATAAGTCTGATCGGCGTAGATCTGACAAATAAATGATTAGGCGAACTAATGGACTTTACTAAGTTGACTAGAAGTCAGATGATTGTTCTTAGAAACTTCTTAAGCCGTATTGATGTTAGAACGCTTACGTTTCTTCGTTGAATCGTGACGTTAAGTTCCGGTTGTTTGAAATTTCGAGCAAATTCAGTTTTGAAACATTTTCCTAAAATAACTCATGACATTTATGAGTAGGAAAATCCAATACCCACACCCTATCTCCATGTCACCCCTATTTGTAAAACTAAACATTGAAATAAATACTAATATAATGCCCTTAAACGTTTCAGGTAATTACCGCTTTTTTCGTAATCTTCGACTATCTGCTGACTCGGCGCACTGCTTTGCAACAACTTCTTTGTTGTTAATTTCGCTGTGGTTGCCGGTTTCGGCGTAGTTGTTGTTGTTTTTGATGACTTCGCCGTTTTTGTTGTTGTTGTTGTTGTTGTTATTGGCAGCAGCGTCTCTGCCTCAGTTGCTATTGTTGTTGTTTCGTGTATATGCCGTAACTTCATTGCAGCGCCTAATGAAAGCAGTGTTGCAATCGACACCAACAACAACAACAATGCTGATGATTTTATTGATGACAGCATTGTAATTACACAGATGTAAGTTGATATTTTTTTCTTGATTTTTGTTGTTATTATGAAATTGATATTGTTTATTTGTTTAGACAAATTGTATTTTTTTGTTTTTGTTTTTGTATTTGTTTGCGTGTTAATATTTATATTTTTTCATGTGTTTGCTTTCGTTTATCACACCACCGCCACTCGCTGCCTCGCTGTGTCTTCCGTGCCGTGTTGCGTTCGACGCGACGCTCTCCCATCAACTGTCACTTTCGCACTGATCTACGCCGATCGAAAATATTCCGTTTGCACGCTCAGCTTGGACAATCATCACTTCTAATCATCACAAGCGTAATTCAATTTTTTTTGTTTTCGAAATTTATTTTTAGTTTGCGCAATTCCGTTAGTGAGTAGGCAATGGAGGATGCAAGAAAAGTACAAAGCAACAACAACCACAGAACAAGTATAAAAATAATATTAATAAATAGTGGGGTTTTTTCTGAGTTTTAATTAGCGAAGAGACCTGCAATCAACCGCAGTTGCATATGAGCAATTCTTCTAAAGAATGGCAAATGACACCATAAATCTATTTTATTACGACATTTTTTTATTGTAATCCAACACTTTACCACAATATTGCGCTTGAGCAGAAATATTATTGTTGCACTTAACACTCTAGTGTCAGTGCGAGTCTACTCAGTTTCACTCTTCTACTTAAATATTTACTTAGACTTAAACGCTTATTATCAAGCGCTCAATCTCATGTAAGCTTTAATATAACTCACACTTACACACACATATGAGTAGATATGTATGTTAATAAATATATTTATAGATTCTGCGCCAGAAAAAATTAAAACTATATAGTCAGTCAGCTTCGTCCCTGAAAATTATTATCAGCACGATTTGATTACGCGCTCAATGTAGATTGCTATAAAGGGTTCTTCAATAAGGCTGAGTATGAATTGAGATTGAGTAAAAGATTAATAACAGTAACTTATTTATAGTAAATAAGTTCGTAAACAGCTCAAAAAGTAGACCAGAAATCAAAATATTTTAAAGATAGCTTCATGGAACATTAATGTAAAATAAAAAAAAAAAACTCGATGAGAGGTATATTGGAATCCAAAAATGTGCTTAACAACCCAGCTACAGCTCATTTTTCCAAGTCCGTATACTTCATTTCGTCCGAAAAAAATCGGTTACCTAAATTCATATTTTGTTGCCTTGGTCCATAAACAATATGTTCTCTAAATTCTGTATTATTCTTTTGTCATGGTTTTCTGATAGCAGATCTTGATGCAGATCTTGATGCATATCTTATCGTAGCATGGCCTGGGGCACTTGAATATTTCTTCTTCTTCTTCTTCTTAACTGGCGTAGAAACCGCTTACGCGGTTATAGCCGAGTCCACAACAGTGCGCCACGCATCTCTCCTTTTGGCGGTTTGGCGCCAATTGGTAATACCAAGTGAAGACAGGTCCTTCTCCACCTGGTCCTTCCACCGGAGTGGAGGTCTCCCTCTTCCTCGGCTTCCACCAGCGGGTACTGCATCGAAAACTTTCAGAGCTGGGGCACTTTCATCCATTCGAACAATATGACCCAGAAAGCGTAGCCGCTGTCTTTTTATTCGCTGGACTATGTCTATGTCGTCGTCTTGAATATTTCACTCTTCGTTAAACTCCTTTGTAAGAGGCATAGTCGAAATTTTTGCATTAGAACCTAGACACGTCTAGTAATTTTTTCTTCATTTTGTTTCCTCATTTCTGTCCGATTTTATACTTTATACACTCTTCAAAAGGTTAAAGAAAACATTTCTAATATCTCTCTAACGTTTTTACCCAATACTGGGTATTTAGATATGATAATCGTCCACTTATTGACAAATTCATTTTAGATGTCATTACGAAGAATACGTAACGGTGAAGTACGGTTAACGGTGTAACACATGCCAAAGAAATAAAAAAACGATTTATGTAAAGAGTTTCTTGACACTAACAAGATTGAATAATACTTGTGTTTTTGTTCTACTTTGTTGGTTTTTGCATTGAGTTTAGACATGGAAACGTTAAACTGAAGTAAAAAGCAATTTTGCTGCGGAAAGTGAAAAAGTGTGTCTATTATCATTGTGTGTAAACTGATTATTGACATACTGTTTCGATAATAATACAGTGAAGTAAATATTATTAAAATAGTGTTGTTTGTAAACCTCTCATCTAGGATTTTAGCCAAGCTTCTCTTTATTAGATTTAACTGAGTTCAGTTATTCCTTTAATTTTCTTGGGTATTTAAAAGCGCCGAAAATATACTTTGACTGTAACAGTACTGTCGAACTTAACCCCTACTTAGCCTTATTCAGCATATCAACATCATTTGCTTAGTTAAATGGACAATACGATACGCCAAGCCTTTTAACGATGTGATATTGATGGAGACGCCCATGGTAAATGTTATCAATATATCCCGGTTTGACCCTCTTCCTCTCTTCCAGAATTACTAAGGCTGAGATGCCAAGTTTTCAATTATGCTTCCCAATTCGTGCGATGAACACTATTTTGAAATACACAAGCATTGAAAGAAAACGAGTTTCCGATAATGATGGGACTGACATGATTCCTGATTTATGTAATCAGTGGTTCAATCAATCAGTTAATGGCATTTAGAAGAAGATTCCCATTCCTACAATACATTCCATCAAAACTTACCATACATTTTGGCTTCTTTGTGATTATGTTGTAAGTTTCGTATGGAATTTCCAATATCTTGGACAATAACTTTTTGAAAAGCAGATCATTTAATTTGGAATCAATAGCGAAACTTAGCCTCCGAGTTAATAGCAACCAAAGGAAGATATTCTTAGTCAATTTATTTTCTGCAGAACACAGGCATCGTATCTTACACACCACTGTGTACTATTACTCAGCATTTTACATCTTGGCATACATTTTATTGCACCCTATAACCCAGGGCTCATTTTCTCGAGAAATCATAAGCTTTATTTCTTAATTGAACATACAATCTACAGTTTGTTAAATTACTTTCTATACCATATATTTACAGCTTGGGTCAAATTTGAAAACAGCCAACATTTGAAAAGTTCTTTAAATGCGAAGTGTGTCTGCAAATGCAAACACTTTCGAAAAGTACTCTGTTTGAAAGCGTTTTACATGCCCCGTCTGAACACACCTTAAGTTAGTTGTAAAAAACATTGTAAATATGTATGTAGATTTACAGCACCCCTGGGATGCGATAGTTATAGTTAATACGTTTAATCGCGCTAAAGTGGAAATTCTAATTAAGCACCAGCAAGGAGCACATTAATACAAACCCGTAAATACTTTGTCGTAAACGCATTAGTTACAGTTAACAAGGTGGGGTGTGCGGCGTCCATAATGCGCGTCGTCCAAGCAGCTAACGGCTTATAGTCAGCCTAAAGGCATTTAAATGAAAACGGCAAGCGAAAAGCAACAATTAGTTGTAAAGCGAAACGTGAAGTGGCAAGTGCTAAATAGAGAAAAAAGGTTAAAAACCATAAAAATAAATTTACAAAAAACATATTTAAAAATTGTGAGCATAATATACGCGGAAAAAATCGAAAAATTCGTCCTTTACAACTTCAATACATCCTTTTGCAACTCCATTCTGCACCCGCCTCAGCAGCTTCATCGAGTGGCACACAACATTTGGTTCGCCAACATGCTTCTTAACCGCAGTCAACACAATCACAACAACATCGCTGAAAACAGAAATTATAATCGCTCATTTTGGCTTAACAGCTTGCTTTGGTTTACATTCATTATGTTGGTGTTGTTGCAGGTGCATGGATATGCCTGCACCAAAGGACGTGTCTTTGCAGCTGGACGCTGCCGTTATCCGGCTTAAAAAATGTTAAAACTAAAGTAGGGAATTTATTAAAATTTTGTGTTCCACAAATTTATAATTTTCTTTGGAGTGTAGTTATAAGAGTTGTGGTTTTAAGTGCCTTATTGTGTTGAATTGCATCTTTTACAAAATTTTGCCGAATAAAATAATGATTTTCGGTCGAAATCTTTAATGAAGTTTGTTATTTAAAATATCTTCTTCAAGTTTTCAGTTGAGCTTACACTCATTAATCTCAACGATAGCCGAAAAAGATAGGCTCTAAGCTTAGGCCGTCTGTGATTAAAGCCTGACAGAGATTATTTGTAGTATATTTTCTACGAGATGGAAACCAGCACCGAACGATTCCTAGTTGTACTTAGAACATACTGCTGTGTTGTTAACCAAGAAATGGTTTTCATCTAAAATAGAATAAGAAAATACTTTTATCGTAAGCTAGATGTATGAACTAGGTCGGGGTTTTCATTATGTGCCGAGAAGCGACTTCGGGTTTATAGTTAGGAGCTTTTGGGAGATAAAGCTTAAATTTCTTCGTCCCCAAAATTGCATTATAAGTCGTAAAATATTCATTCTGTGGAGTGTTTTGTAGTTCAAGTAAGTTGAAAACATACTTCTGCTAATCGTTGTTCGTTGAGATCTTGATTGGTATTAAAATAAAATGTTTCTCACTTTCTTATAGACGGTTTGATAAATTTAAAGTTAACGTTTAAATTTTCGTTTTTCGTTTGATATGATTTTGCCGAATCTTAATGTTTATATCTCTGTTTAATATGGAATATATGTAAATGATATTAGCGACATCACTGTCTGTTCGTTTCGATCTGGCTAAGAGTGAGTGAAGATTTTGGGAGCCTACTCAATAAACTTGATCATTATGTACATTCCCTCCTTACCAGTTCCTCGCTTTTATGTATGTAAATGTTTTGATAGAACTACTTTTATCCTAAGAGTAAAGTACCCCCAACTGACCACTGTATGCACCTCTAGATATGCTACCAAAACATGGTTCATTTGTGCAGTTTGCTGATATCACTTTCATATCCATCTCATAACTCACCTTTCAACTCACCTAATGACATTCACCTTCACCTACAATGCACATACTGAAATTACAATCAACCGCATAGCTTTTCGTCGACTAATATTCCCACTTTCTACTTTTACCCTCCTACATATGTGAGTATGAATATTTGAACGAGTATCCTGTGTGTATTTTGCTGCCAGTGTGTTGCTGTTGAATGAGTTAATTAAGCGCCTCACGGCGAAACATAATTCCACGTCATTTATCAGTGGCAAAATGACAGTATCTAGTTGGAAGATATGTGGACGTGTAGATATGCGTACAAAAAGCGTAGGTGAGTAAAAACAACTCGACCACATCGATGAGACATAGACATGGTGTAGAGATAATATTATTTTAGCGGATAACTGGAAGGCAAGAAATGCGAGTATTTATGTATGGGATAACATATAGTTGGGTGTACGTGGGGTTTAATAAGATGCAGCATTAGAACAAAACTAGGAAGAAAATTCAATTATTGGAAAAATATGAAACCAGAAAGAGGTTTATGCAAGTACACTTGGCTTAATGGCGGACAAGCCTTTCTGTCTTCGACGGAAGTACTAAAATTTTTTAAAGAAAATTTTCATTTAAGTGGCACCATTTCTATATACTTAATTTTATTCTTTGAACTTTTTGTAATTTTTAGCGAATTTTATCAACTTATGTTAGAAAAAAAATTTTGAAACAGTCGGCAACCTTTTTCAAAATTCTTATTATCAACTTTAAGCCTTTTCAAATATTTTTATTTCAACACCCAATATTGTAATAATTTCTTTGTTGCATACATATAGTTATTGAACATATGGCAACCCTGTTAAAAAAGAACTTTCACTGTAAACCTTCTCAATCCTCCCTAATTTGATATTAATTTATTTAGTAATATTTCTTCAGCTTATAAAATAATAGAATTAAATTTATTAAAAAGGTGGCAACACTGCTCAAAATAAAATTTTCATTATAAGGTTTTTCAAAACCAGCTGAGTTTAGTTAGGGTCTCTTTCGTATTTCGATTTTGACTAATTTTTTCAAACCTTTTCATGTTTTTTTTTTTTTTTTTTGCTTTGATTTATAACAGTATTACACCGAATAATCAAATATTAATTAAATAGGTTAAGACTGAACTGTCGCTCAGTATTCGCTCCTTTATTATTCTCTGTCCTTCTGAACACTACTTGTTGTTCTCTTGGAAATCGAAGCGTTCTAGTAAACGAGAGAGTTTCGGGTATTTACCATCTCTGTCTAAAATTTTCTATACAAAACCAGACTTTTAAGCTTATAATCAATCAATCTGTCCGGCAGTAAAAATGAACAATATTTTGGTGCCCCAAGCGAATGAAGTTACCTATCTTAGTATTCACCTTACGTGGCTTACGTGGAGAAAACATATATCTAGTAAAATAACTAGCATGAAGATAAGAGCTGCAAATTTAAATTGGCTTATAAATAAAAACTCTAAACTTAGCCTAGACAACAAAGTGCTTTTATACAATGCGGTCATAAAGCCGATTTGGATGTATGGCATTCAACTGTGGGGTACGACCTGTGCAACTAATATTGATATAATACAAAGGTTCCAATCGAAAATGCTTAGAACAATCACGTGCTCACCATGGTACATGCGCAATGATAATATCCATAAAGATCTTGGTATCCCTATGGTAAAGAAAGAAGTAGAGGACAGCAGATTGAAATATATATCCAAACTCCGTGATCACCCAAACCCATTGGCTAATGCTTTAGTACAATCCTGTTATCAATCACGTCTAAAAAGAAGAGATATGCCTGCATACTAAGGAGCAACGTTTCACCAAAACAACTCAATCACCTGGTTGAGCTTGTCTAGTTTTAATTAGTTTTAAGATTTTATAACTTATTGTTAGGCTTTAAAGAGCAGATTCAGTAAATAAATGTATATTGAAAAAAAAAAAATCAATCAATCTAGCTCCTCGCGTAGATTATCCGAAGCAGCCTCACGAACGGACCCAACTTTTTTCCACATTACCGGCCTTGAGTGGCCTTAAGAAGACCCATCGGAAGAGAATCTGAAACCAGCGCGTTCTCTGAATGTGTGCACCTTTGTGTTGCTTTCGGGCGACAAATGGAATTTTGCATTTAATTTAGTTGCACAAGTCATGGAACGTGCGTGACACGCAGCCAAGTCAAAGCACACACACGTACGCGCGGGTACACGGATATGCACATTTGGCATGTTGACTTTTATAAAGTGGCGACTCGGCATTGGGGATGTGCTTGTGTGGGTGCAGTAAAGACTTCTTGCCTCGAACAAATACTCATAAGAAATTCGGTTGTGAGCTAGTGCGACACGCACGCGTACGTGACTTGAGTGTACGGAGTAAATAAGGATGAGACAACAACACTCGGTAAGGCAGAGTTAATACCAACAACAACAGCGGTAGAAGTAGTAATGCAGTCACCTCCATGACTAGAAATTTCCAGGCATAATGCATTTAGCGTAGAATTTCCATTTGTACGCCTGTCAGACGGCGTGGAATTAAATTTATTTCTTTATTTCGGTGTAAATACTTTTTAGAGTGTTTATTTTTCTTTTCTGTCTTCTTCTTCTCAAGTTAGTTCATTTTTCAAATTTATCTCGAACTGCTTTAAAAAGGTGCATAACTCAAATATATTAGGTTTTGGAGTTTTGGTACACGTCATTGGAGCATACTTTAATATGATATATTAGGTTGCTTTATAAAAACCGCTCATTATGCAGTGCTTTATAAAAAGTGTTACAATGATCGGATTTAGTTCAAATATGCGCCATTTCTTTCAATACTCTGTTTCCATTTAGACGGCAACTATCCTCCTTATTTGCGAAGAACTCCGACAGCCACTTTACACAAGCTTCTTTTGCACCATCAAGGGCGTTCGCCATGGACAGGAACAGGTGTTAATCACTTGGCGCTATGTCCGGGCTATATGGTAGATGCGATAAAACTTTCCATCCGAGCTCCCGTAGCTTCTGACGAATCATCAACGAAGTGTGTGGACTGGCGTGATACTGGGGGAACACCACACCCTTCATGTTGGCCAATTCTGGACGCTTCTGGTCGATCGCCTGCTTAAAGCGGTCCAGTTGTTCGCAGTAGATGGTAGAATTAAGCGTCTGGCCATATGGGAGCAGCTCAGAGTGGATGATTCCCTTCCAATCCCACCAAACTCACAGCAAAACCTTCCTGGCCGACAATCCCGGCTTGGCCACTGTTTGGGACGATTCACCGGCCTTCGACCACGACCGTTTTCGCTTGATATTGTCGTATGTGATCCATTTTTCGGCGACAGTCACCATCCGCTACAAAAATGTGTCGAGTTCGTTCCGTTTCAGCAGCATATCGCAGGCGTCGTTTTGGTCCAGAAGGCTTTGTTGTGACAAATTCGTCTGTTTATTTTATAACAAACGTGCCTAATTTCCGACTAACTGGACCCGCATTCCTTTTTTATAGTCTTGGTTCAATCTTGAGAAGTCTCGGCTTTATTTTGTCGGATTTGTATAAAACAACTCGGCCTTTAATAAGACACCCCTGAAGTCTTATTAAAGGCCTCATTCCTTCATTTATTATACATTATATCCGTTATTTTCCCTTAATTGCGGTATTAACTCAACCTTAAGTTCGTCAACTTTCCTCCAGTTTAAAAATCGAGCATTTGTTTGAGTGAATTAGTAACACTGATATTATTAGAACAATATTTGCTCAGATTTTTTCGAAGTAAAATTAGTTTGAGGTGTTCCAATCTTCAGAGCTTCTGCATCTCTTTTCTAAGATAAGAAGTTCATGGTCTCTAGATCGGAATTGATACCTTCAAAATTGGAAAATTGGTTTCTTACCGATGAAGAGACTTTTACTCCGTTTGAGTACCGTCTATCAAGAACTCGAGTTCTCTTTTTCTGTTTTTTTAGTTCTGTTAAGAAAAGAAAATGCTAATTTTCCTAATATTTCTTCTTTATCATTTGCCTCAAACTTTTAGACAACTTTAGTAAACCCCTCCTTTCCCAATTTTAATCTACTCATCTATTAGTTGTATCACTAAATCTTCACTCATTCCCCAGTAGTAAGCAAGCAAACCTCCACTAATACTACAAAGCCAACTCGAAAGCTTGTTAGAGGTCACTTAAGTGCAACTTAAGTGCGCCTTAACTGCAGCTTATTAGTTGCTCACACTGCAAGCGAGCGTAATTCATCACGTTTCGCAACAACGCTAACTCAAACTAAACTCTACTTTTTACTGCCATTCTTCTTTTGCTGCTGCTTCTTCAACTTAGTTAAGGTTTTTTGTTTTAGAAGAAATTACGTTATCGTGACAGTTGACCATGCACTAAAGTTGCAGAAAAAGAATTACTTTTGTTTTTCCCAATGTCCTCATGCATAATAATAAAAATGCTCTAAGTATAAAAAGAGAAAGGCGAAAAAGTGCTCAGCTCTTGGCGCACGTAAACTCATAATTCGCTAGTTGACTTTTATATTTGGTAAGGTACACTTTTGTTTTTGTAATGACATATATTATTTATATATTTCTTTTCCTTTTTCTAAACGAAAAAGAAGTTGCTTTGCGGTTATCTGATGCTGTGTACTTCTTCTACTTAAATGTTGCCTTGTGAAATAATTTTGTTATATTTTTATATAAACAATTGTAAATATTGTAGTTGACACCGGTTAAACTAATCACTAGTTCTTAAGTTTCAAAACTTGAAAGCACAAGTTGCTAAAACTAATTAGGAGTCCAGTGCTTTCTTCTGTTAATTAGTTTGAATCTTCTCATGTCTATTTTAAACTCATGCTCTCACTCCTCATACACTTTCTAGCCTTACACCAGTCTCGCAAATTCTGTCACACCCTATATCTGAATTCAACGCAATTTCGTACACAGTTTACCGTAGCTTTTTATGTTTTTGTTCCCCTTTTTAAAGAAATAAACTCATTCATCACGTTTACTTATTTTAGAGTTTTTTATTATTGTTGGTTGGTGTCCGCACTAATCAGGGAAAGCTCAAGAAACTTTGCTTGCTGTGCTTACTCAGAGCTTTAAGTTTCACAATGCTTAGGAAAGTTTGTTGTAGGGGATCATTTGTCTTAATAAATTTCGAAGATAAGTAAAAGAGATAGTTATTTGAAGAAACTTTTGGGAAATGTGATAAATGCGGTGTAACCAAGAATGCAGTTAACTATAAAAGGAAAGCTAAAAAGCTTAGATAATAAAGTTTAGAGTGGTTGCATATAGTTTAAGTACTTTGAAATATAAGTTTTGGAAAAGTTTAAGTTGGTTCGTGGAGTTTTAAAATTCTTAATAAATTTAATATATTTTATTCGATTTCTGTTTAGAGCTTTTTTGAGCTTTTTCGAAATTACATGAAAAGGTGTATTAAGTTTTAAGAGTATTTATTTCCAAAAGTTGACAGGTTAATTCACTCACTGGTCCGGATTAGACTTAAATGCAAAAATACGAATCGATTTATCTATATATCACTACTTAAAAGCTCATCGTGGGTCTCATCACATGAAAGCTCGCAGAGAGAATTAAAATTTATAGAAATTCGAATAAAGTACTTCTATAGCCGCCACACTTCTCTTAAAATAGTTAAGGTTTAAAGTTTAAGATTATAGTGTTTCTTTTTCGTTGGTTCGCACAACTCTCTAGTATACATAAATTAAATATGCTTCGTTAGCCGGTAGAAAGATTTTTGAAGATACTGAACTGCATGAATATAAAAAACTCATTTTAATAAAATAAAGGTTTTCCTTGATAAGTGAAAAAGTACCTTATTGAGAGTTTGAAGAGAGTAGAGTATTAAAAATATTCCACCCGCTGCTTTTTCCCAAAACTGCTATTGAATATTATCTTTTCTTCTCTCTTAATTGGGGTTTCGATTACTATAACGATTTCTATTTCTCAATATCTATGCTAGATAGACTCCGTACGGAAGCATTAACTGCTAGTATACATATATTTATTTAGTCATTATTCTTAGAAGACAAATTTGGAAAGAAATGGCACAAGAAAAGAGAAATGATAATTTTTGCACTAATTAGCACAATTAAATTACAAGCAGTTTGAACAAGGGGTTGTTGTACTACAACAAACAAAGTACTTATGTCAAACATTATGTGACAACATCATTAGCAAATTATCGACGTTGATAAGATACTGGCGCAACAACACCTCAACAGCGATCGTGAAGGCATAAAAGACTGCGCCGCTATCACGAAGAAGAACTTAGAAGTTGTAGCTATGATAGACAAAACAACTTCCATACTATTTCTACTGATCGCTTCGAGTGCAGTGCTGGTGCAATGCGAGGAGAACGCAACCGACAGTTTTCTGCCACTGAAGAAAGCCGAGCATTGCGATATTGAGCAGTGTCAGCTGCCGAATTGCCGTTGCTCGGGCTTACGTTTACCCAGCACCGACTTTAAGGGACACGAAAAGGAAATACCACAGGTGAGAGCTGAAGAAAATACCTGAAAATGTAGAAATAACTTTATTTAACTTTAACATTTTTTTATTTTAACAATTAAACGTCAGCTCATCACGGTGACCTTCGACGATGCTGTGAATGTCGTTAACTACGATTATTATCAGAAGTTGTTCGATGGGCTCGTGAATCCGGATAACTGCAGTGCGCGCGGCACCTTCTACGTCTCGCATGAGTACACCGATTATACCCTCGTGAATGCGCTCTATCAGCAGGGTCATGAGATAGCCTTGCATTCCGTTACGCACGGCACCGGCACGGACTATTGGCGCGACGCGGATGTGGAACGTTTGATGGCCGAGTTTGGTGAACAAATTGAAATGTTGGTGAAATTTGCAAAGGTGAACCGTAAGCACATACGCGGCATGCGTTTGCCTTTTCTACAGATCTCCGGTAACAATACCTACGAGGCTGGTAAGCGTTTAGGACTGCTCTACGATAGCTCTTGGCCAACACAGCGTTACACTAGTCCTGCTATGTGGCCGTACACGCTCGACTATCGTTCGAGACAAGACTGTCAGATTGGTCCGTGTCCGAATGCTGCGATTCCAGGTTTCTGGGTTAGTCCAATGGTTTCTTGGTTTGATACTGCCGGCTATAGTTGTGCTATGATAGATGGTTGTATTTATCCGCCGAAGGATGATGTAGACGCTATGTTTAATTGGATGATGGAGAACTTTAAGCGGCATTATGATGGCAATCGTACTCCGTTTGGCATGTATCTGCATGCGGCTTGGTTCCAGCGTGGACGGCATTATTTTGAGGCTTTTAGAAAGTGAGTAGCATTTTTGGGACTTTGAAGTGATAGTGGGTTCTTTTCGAAGCCTAAGCGGCTTTTCTAGGGGTTGTATAAGGGGTTTCCTTCCAGTTAAAAACACTTCGTCGTCAGTGTCTGCCAGCTGTGGTGTGTGTGGTCACCCTGCGGTGTGATTTAAAGAAGTGACTTACCTGATTGAGACTCTTTTAGGTTTTATATGCCGTCTGAAGTTGGTTCCGGATAACTGACTGTCATCTTTGTCCTGGTCTGTATTTAATGCGAGTCATGTTAGGATACGACTGTTTTTTGGAATGCTCTGAATGGGCCGGTATTAATTCTTAGAAATACCCTAATAGAATAGCACCAAGTTCAAGGCTCGGTATTCAGAATTACGGAGCGAGCTGTGAATTAGCATGTGTAATATCACATAAGGAGCTCAAAATTTTTCATGGAATAGGTGAACGGGTGTTATGAATGGGAAAATTACCTTAAATAAATAAATATGTTTCTTAATTTAACCAAACTAATGCCTTCTTACAGATTCCTTCTTCACGTGAACACTCTTCCAGACGTCTACCTAACAACCGTCTCTCGCGTCATACACTACATGAAGCACCCGAACTTGGGTAAACCCTTCATGGGTTGTCCGAAAAAACCGCAGGCTACATGCATAAAGCGCAATTGTGGACTTCGGAAGATGGAAACCGGCGAGATACGTTATATGAATGTGTGTGATTCTTGTCCCTCCGTTTATCCCTGGTTGGGCAATCCGCTCGGACGGAACGAATACTACTAGTTTGCGAGTTGGCACGAAGTCAATGATTGCAGTGAGTGGCCAGTTACCGCAGGTAATGTGTTCGACTGAAGAGGTTATTGAAAGTATTTGAAGGCGCCGAAGTTTGTTGCTCAATAAAACTGATTTGAAAACGCACTTGAAATAAATTAAAATACATAAAGTGGACAGGAAGACACAAGTTATGTGGGTAAGAGCGCAGAAAAGCTTGTAAGTTATGGCAAGCCTAGTCGCTTGATTGAAGCGCAAGCACGTGTCTTTTGTAGGCTGGGGGTTGGGGAGTGCGCCACTTATAGCCGAGTTGTTGGACTCAAATGTCCGGCCAGACACTTCAGATAACTTTTTCAATATGCTAGCAAAATCGAAATGGGAAATCAAGTTTGATTTCTTGCGGAGGAAATTGTTAAAAAAAGCTCGGACAAAGTTCAAAGTTTGTCATGCAAAGTAACAGCAGAAGGGTCAAAGGTCAATGATTCGCTTGAAACAAATAAAACTTTTTACACTTAACCACCAAGTAAGTGGCATACAAAAATTGAGAAAAGACACTTGAAAGCCGACGAGTATGGAATGAGTGATTAGGTTCGCGAGTAGGTGTTGAATGATTCGCCGCTATAAGTGAGAGAGTACAGGTGAGTAGCCAGTTTAATATTTACCTAATTCCGCCCAAAGTAGTCAACATTTATAAAATGAACACATAATAATGGTACAAAAACCGTATGTTGTTGTGCTGACTAGTTTCAAATCTTTCCAACGCTCCAAATACTTGCACAACCGACTGCGCCAAGCTTTAAAAACGCCATAACTCATAATGAAGCATTTTCGATTTTGTTGTAATTGCATTGCGGATTCCTAGCGGGCCAACACGAACAACCCTTGCGAAAATGTTGTAGGCGAAGCCCGAGCCGAGTGACGCCAACACACAGTCAGACTCCCTACTACCCGGCCACTAGCAGCGCCTGCAATTATAGTTAAATTATATATTTACTAATAAACACATACACACACACACAGACGCAAGCATACAAACTCAGTCGTATGTGTGCGCCAATCGGGTGCCGCCCGCTAGTGCCGAGAGTCACGTATAGGGGCGTTACCTAACCTCGTTTATGCAATGTGCTGTTCGTCATTCGTATGCCGATTCGTGCGCAGATGGCGATGCCAAAAACAACGAGGAATTTCTCCTACAACAACAAAGAATTACGCCTACAACAACAACAAAAATGTCTCCAACAATAACAACAACGAAAAATTTTCCCACGAAAAAACACAACAACAATTTGCCTGCAGCAATAACAAACATTTCTCCTACAACAACAACAACTTTATAGTTCATCTCCGAAAACTACCACTACCCTGTCCGCGATGAGCGATTCCTTGCTTCGCGTGTGTATGTGTGTAGTCGCTGCTAGTTTCGGCTGTGCGTGCTACGTGTGGTATGAGTAACATCAAGCTCGACACTCTGGAAGCAGCTGGGAGGAAAACTATTGAAGGCAGAAATAAGCCGCTACGAAATATCTACAAACGTAAGATAACATTGTTTTTGTAGTTGTTGTAAAGTATGTTGCTTTTGTTGTTGGTACTTTACTTTTACTTACAAACCGAGAACGAATGAACAATTCGAGTGCAGTATGTATTTCTACATTGCATTTGGACCTTGTTGGACACACAAATACATATGCACTGGTGTACATAAAACCGCTTTATATATAGATATTTCTCTATTTACTTATAATATATGCATTTATTGGTTGTTATTTTTGACCTTCTTATTTTGTTTACTTTCTTTCACTACAAAAACAAAATTTTCATATTAATATATGCATATGTACATATACCCCTAGTACATATACATATATAAACTTATATACCAGCAACTCATCCTCTCTCTAGGTCTCTCTCTCACACATATACACTACTTCCTTCACTCCTTCCCTCTCTGCTTGCTCTACAAATCATAATATTGTTTTTCTTATTGTTCTTATTGTTCTTATTGTTGTGTTTGTGCCATTCGTATGCATTTTATTTGTGCTAGTCGGCTCTCTTTTAACGATAATGACGTTATGTTGTCCATCTTTCCGTATGCGAAGGCACGTGCTCGTCTTTTAGTTCTTGCAATTTAAGTAGTGGAAATAAAAGAAGAAGAAGAGTTGACAGCATTCGACAGGAGCGGTTCGTGCAGAAAAGAGGAAACTACGTTCTGCGTTATGAATACTGAAATTGAATGTAGTATTTAAGAAAGCTAACCTTAAAGTTTTTGCGACTTAAAAATAAGTTTCCATCCTACATGCGAAATATAACGAATTGACCTTATCCGGAATAGTATCAATGTTCATAGTCGCAGTTGGTTATTATGCATCAACATATTAGTAAAGAAGATATGTACACGACCTTTCTTACTAAAGCATAACTCTTTGTTAGTGTTAGAATGTCTTTAGTTTACTATATTTACTTTATGTGACATTAGTTTTCAAACAATACTTCAATTGATGTTCCAGGCCAGAAATTAATGGCGGTAGTAGAGCAGATGTCAGTATAATTTTATTTTAAATAAAAAAAATTTCGAATATCAATCGAGAAATAATCGACTATTCGAAACAATCTGAGGGTCTAAAATGCTCATAAAACTTTATGTTGAGAGAAATATTAGTATATATAATTATATTCGATTCAAACACACTAAATTTTACAGAAGAAAGGGCAGAAAAAGCAGAAATTCACTTCATAATAATATCATATGCAAAATACATCCTGACTTTATGAAAAATTGCCGAAATCGGTTCACAACCACGCCTACTTCCCATATAATATAATTTTGACTTTCATCTGATTTGTTCACTTTATAGAACGCTTTTCACACAAGAGTTGATCATTAGACATCTTTGAATAAGAGGTACTAAGAGCCGAAACCATAGTAACGACTTAATGAAGGTTTCAAGACCGGAGCATCCTCATGTAGAAACCAAGTGGTTATCTGGTAACCGATGTCCAGGGCATACTGGGATTATGGAGGGAACACTTCTCCGACCTGCTGAATGGCAGTGAAAGTACAACACCAGGAGTTGGCGAACTCGATTCTCCAATCGATGACGATGGAACAGATGTTCCATTACTCGACCATGAAGAAATTCGAATAGCAATTACCCGCCTGATGAACAACAAAGCGGCGGTGGCCGATGGATTACCGGCCGAGCTATGAAAATACGGCGGCGAAGAACTGATACGGTGCATGCATCAGCTTGTTTGCAGAATATAGTCGGAAGAAAGCATGCCTGACGATTAAATTTCAGTGTGTTCTGCCGAATCCATAAAAAGGATCCCACAATCTGTGCCAATTACCGTGGGATAAGCCTCCTAAATATCGCCTATAAGGTTCTATCGAGCGTGCTGTGTGAAAGACTTAAGCCCACCGTCAACAAACTGATTGGACCTTATCAGTGTGGCTTTAGACCTGGAAAGTCCACCATGGACCAGATATTCACCATGCGCCAAATCTTGGAGAAGACCCGTGAAAAGTGGATCGACACACAACATCTTTTTGTCGATTTTAAAGCTGCTTTCGACAGCACGAAAAGGAGCTGCCTTTATGCCGCGATGTCTGAATTTGGTATCCCCACAAAACTAATACGTCTAATTAAGTTGACATTGAGCAACAAGACGAAATATCTCCTGTCATCAAACAAACAGTCAGTGCATTCGCGTCTTGGCGTCCACGTCACTATTGACAGTCATAACTTCAAAGTCGTAGATAATTTCGTATGCCTGGGAACCAGCATCAACAACACCAACAATGTCAGCCTCGAAATCCAGCGCAGAATCACTCTTGCCAACAGGTGCTACTTTGGACCGAGTAGGCAATTGAGAAGTAAAGCCCTCTCTCGACGAACCAAAATCAAACTCTACAAGTCGCTTATCATTCCCGTCCTGCTTTATCGTGCAGAAGCTTGGACGATGCCAATATCAGATGAGACGACACTATGACATTTGGAGAGGAAAAATTTGCGCAAGATTTATGGTATTCAGAACATTGGCCACGGCGAATACCGCAGACGATGAAACGATGAGCTGTACGAGTTATACGACGACATTGACATAGTTCAGCGAATACAAAGATAACGGCTAAGCTGGCTAGGTCATGTTGTCCGAATGGACGAAAACACTCCAGCTCTGAAAGTGTTTGATGCAGTACCAGCCGGAGGAAGCCGAGGAAGGGGAAGGCCAGCACTCCGTTGGAGGGACGAGGTGGAGAGCGACCTGATTATTATCGATTCGGTTACAACCGGCTAATCGGTTTCAACGCCAATTACATACGTACATACAAACCTAGACAATTTTTCTAGCTGACAATTTTTTTTTTATAAAATTGTCTACTCTGAGCATATTCGCCGAAAACCACCAGCTTTGATCGCCATGTAAAAGACAATGAGATATAGATTTACCTTGTTGGGGAAAGATCACGTGAAAGCGATTTTGGTTTCACTTTTTGTTTAAAAACAACAGCAATTTAGGAAAAGAAGAGCTAAGAAAACTCAAAGTTCTTTTTAAACCCATTAAGCTCTACAACTGGTATTACACGACTAAAAACCAAAACAACAACATAAATATTGCTATAAACAACCAAAGTAACGGCAAACAATTGAGCAGACATCAAACAGCGGCGACATAACGGGCTAAGTAGCAACGCTATCTAAATTACCCTGAGACATCCGGCCACAGCAAAGTGAGGTATCGCCGAAGTTAGTGCAAGAATAGAGTAGCGAAAGAATGATAAGAGAGAATAGAAGTAACGTTGACACTGCTGAGGCATGCTATAACAACAAATACAACTTAAGACAACAGCAACATATAAAGCAACAGTCGGAGCATGGTATCCCCAGGCGTCAAGTAACAGTAAAGCAGAGGCAAAGCTATGCAAAACTGGTTGCCGACAACTTATACAACAACAGCAAGGAATGCAAAAATTAAGTAACCTAACGGGAAGTAGCCAAAAGTAAGCGTTCCGCTATCGAAGTCGAAGTTAAACGAACACAAACTAAGAAATCGAAACGAAGTTCGGACTAGCTGAAATGGTGGGTGTTCGGAGTGGCCGCCTTAGCTCTCACTCATCGCGTTTCCAGTTGTTGTTTGCCGAAGTTGTTGATTGTGTTATGACAAGCACATAAAATCGTACCACAGACTCAGCCATCAAAACAAATCGACAATAGAGCGGCACATTGCAACTATTAAACTACTGCAGTAATCCGAAAACTAACAACAACAACTATAATATGATAGGAATCTGTAGTGAAAAAGAAGTCCCAGTGACACTGGGATAATTTGACCAAATTTGCAAAAATCTCATTTGTGTTGTAAGGTAAAGACAAGAGACAAGCGAAAGAAATGAATGTATACAAAGGAAAGTATTGCAGCAACAACTGTTGATTAACTGTATTTCTACTTCGTGGTTTCTAAAGTGATACATATATATTGTTGGATTTGATTTCTTTTTGGCAATTCTTTGTTGTAAGAGATCATATTATATTTGTGTGCTTTGGAGAAAATTCAGTTCTAAGGTCAAATAAGATGACTAAGAAGAAAAGGATCGACGTGATCGAATCTCTGAAAGACGATAAACATTGTGTTCCTCAAAAACGTTTACTATCTCGGAAAGTACGACTTCTGACTCTTTCTTGTCCTACTTTATCTAATCACTCTCTCACAAGCCCACAATGTATGCTGGAAATTCCTTAGAGATCTAGTATTAATTTTCCTTTTACTTCGTCCGAGTGAGTTCTGAGTTTGCGATGGTTATGACCGAGAAGACTAAATTGAGGAAACATTTTCTTATTCCTGAGCTTATCCCAAAAGCCACTTTGGAACAATAACTAACTTCGTCTAAAATCTCATACTTAATGAGAAAAATCCTGGCATTGGGTTTGAGCCGCTAAACCTCATTTAGACTAAAAAGACTAACAGTTAGAATTTAGGAACTAGTTTTTAGTAAGAGCTCACCGCCGTGTATATTCTATTGAGCTCTTCGACCTTGAGGATTCATAAGATTTCAAAGCTCGTTTCTGTAAAACATTATCATTATGATATTACGATAAGAATGCCCACTCTCCAACATATGTACACACAGTATTTTGTAACTGAAGAGATCTACACTTCAGTTCAATGCTTCTCTTTCCACCTAATATCATTTTCTCATAGTGTACGCACAAAAGTCGAACGACACTCAAATAGCATAGGTCGAAGATGTCGAAACACTTTGCACAAAGACGTGTCAAGACGAAATCGAATCGTTGCAACGCGCTGTAATAACAAGCAAACCAAAGCAAGCGCATTGCAGCGGAACGAAGTGAAAAGACCTTGATGTCGGACGCCAGGGAGACCAAGTACAAAGCTGGAGCCGCCAAAGCTCCATTATGGCAACCCAGTTAGGAAGTGACATTGCGAGAGGCACGGAGAGGCTGTAGTTACTACGACGTCTTACAAAATGCAAAAGCAATTGCTGCAGTGTGACAGTCGAAGTTCAAAGCCGGAGGTTCTTTACATAAAAGATAAGTTAATGTGACCTGGGAGCTAAATATCTAACGGCATTGGAACGCCACCAAAGCGCTGAGACAGCGAACGATGTAACTGCAATGGCTGATTTGGAGCGTGCAACGACATCCTTGCTGTTGCATGCAGCAACGAATCGACAAACGACAAACAACGAGTCAATAACAACAAGAGCAGCTTATCAGCTGACGAGCAAAAACGGATAATGCTTTCCTGTGTCAATTCTGCAGTAAAAAAGCAAACCAAACTCGATAGTCGAAGACACTTTGAGGAGCGACATAATTTGGTGGGATGATGACAAGCGAATTAGCAGCAAGATTGGTCGATCCACTAAAAGAGAAGGAGAGGAAGGCACTTTGAAGTGTGAAGCTGGTAAAAATCAAGTGAATTACGCGCCTGATGTCAATGCCAACGTCTGGTGTTGAACGTCGGCGAAACGGAGTAAATAAACAAAGACTTGGCGACAACAACGGAAGCGGAAGTGCCGGCGGATAAGTGTAAAGGATGTTCAAAAGCTAATGAAATTAAAGAAAGTTAAATGAATCAAGTGAAAAATAGTGAAATATTTATGTAGCAAACATATTAAATTGAAAGAAGAAACATGAGTATAATGAATATTTTTGTTTGAAATGGGATAAAGTTCATCTCACACCTTAAAGCTAACTTCGACAACACAATTGCTAATACCGGGGTCATACGTAAGGGATATTGATTTGATATATTAATTTCTGAAGCAATAATTATCCAAAACTTAAAATAACAAAGCTTTAAATGAGAATTTTTAGTTCTTTGAAGTATAATTCTAGGCGCTGCGGTTATGAAGATCTGTAATATACTTTTATATTTTTATAATTTCTCTCAAGAATCAAAAGCTGCCATATTGTAAAGGTTATTAGAGCGTAATTAACAGGTAATAGAGTTAATAATAAAAGCAATTCGAGTTCATATGCCTAAATGTATGCTACGAATAGTAATATATCGCGACAAAGATTGTCTAGGCAAACACCAAGAAACCGCATGAGTACGCTTAAATATTCATCTGTACATTTTTTTGCAACCTGCAAACAATGAAACACACAATCTTAAAGATATAAATCTCTAGAAGGAAATTTTGAATCAACACACCACACTTATTACGAAGTCAATGCCATTGACATCAAACATAAAAGTTCTTTGGTCACAAGCAACAACTTTTGCCGTTATTGCTCATTACTGCACTTCCGCATTGTTATTGTTGTTTATTTAGTAGCCTAAACAGATTGCTTCTTACAATTTGATGTTCAAATAACCACAGCAACAAAAACACACGCAGTTAGATAACATTCAGGTCAGCTGCAATGGCTTGACATATCCTCAAAGGCAAACTTTCCGGCACATATGTTCCTCAGTATGTATGTATGCTTAAAAGTATCTGTGTGTAGTCATAAAATTGTATCACTCTTATGTTGTTGTCCATAGTATAACCTTAGTACAACAAGTGCCAAAGCCACTACTACTCTATCACGCAAAACGATTTCCTGCTCAGCAGTTTTGCACACTTCGCCAACAGTGGCTCTTAAAAGTCAATGGTCAATGGGCTCATTTGGCGATTGTTGCTCGTCGATAGCAGCTCAAAAGTGAGCGTTGATTTGCCGCTACAAGTGCCTGTGTGTGTGGGGGTATGTGGTAGTTATAAGAAAAAAGGAAATACCACTAAATTTAAAGCTCATTTGTGCTTACACGGTGCTTATCTTGACGTGGATGTGGAAATGTGCTCACTTATTTTGGCAAGTGTGGTTCACTTTTCGGCTGTCATAAAAGTGCAAAGTTTTTAGTGTTCAAATTAGGTGATTTTTGGTTACCTTTACCCCGAAATGTCATCTTTGACTTTAAAAGCAGGTAATATGGAAGAAAGCAGAATTTAAATTGAAAAAAAGAGAAGCAGCAAAACTATTTTAGCGACACTTCGGTTGGTTTAAAATTTTATTGCAGCAGTATCTCAGAAGCCTTTGACGTAAAGCTTTATGTAAAGCTTTATAAAAAGCTTTTATAGCTTAGAATTTTGCGCTTTTATGTACCAACTTATTCAGACTGAAGAGTTTTCTGTTCTATTGTGATCTATTTCAACCTGTTGAATATTAAGGATTGCCTCTTTTTAATATTTTTTAAGAATATCGAACAAAATCGACGACCCATAATAGAGCTTTTAAAGCTTTTTGAAAGACTTTAAAAAGCTTTTTGAGAGACATAAAGTTTTAAGCTTTCACTGAAAGGCTTAGCTATAGGATTTTTGAGAGACATTAAAAAGCGGTTTGCGAGATATAAAGCTTTAAGCTTTCACTGAATGACTTTAGCTATTGGATTCTGAAGTCAATTGCAATATTTTTTTTTGAAATATTGAGGAAATCCAATCACACGATGGCCGCTTTCAATAAATCTTTTTGTGAAAATTAAAAGCTTTTATGGCTTTCTTTGCAATTGAAAAGTGAAATATTTTTGAGTATTTTGTTTAAATAAATAGCTTTTAAAGCTTTCTGTGAAAATGATTAGTGAAAGCTTTTTGAAGTTTTTGTGAATACTAAAAGCTTTTTGTTAAATGTATAGCTTTACGCTTTCAATGAATATATTTTCTAACACTACTTACATATTCAACCGTTTACTATTTTATGGATTTCTATCAAAATGATTCGCAGCAAGCAAAATTAGATGAATTTTTGCAAAAAAAAACTAACCAAAGCTTATCACTTACACAAAATCTGCGAAACTGTGTGCAAAGTTATAAAGACACTCGTTAATTTACAGAGACTTCTTTGAGTCATATACGCTTTGGGAGAAACCAGAATGAGATACGTGCCGCAAATAGCACACAGTTGTGAAACAATAACAAGTGTTTTCAAATTTCAATGCAACAATTGCTGCCACAATAACAATTGCCATTTTGTGGTGCGAAGACAAACACAAGACACCGAGTGCGTCAATAACGGCAACATTGAGTTGAGTACCGACTATAGTAAGACGCAGTTAGTTTTAAATTAAAATCGTATTTTCTAGTGATTGGATTACCACAAAAACCCAAGCAGAAATGTCACGTATCACGTCAACGCGCGCTGCTGCCACCATTAACACCACTGTAAGCGCTTACAACGACAGCAGATCAAAGGACACGGTGCGAACGCAGTGCGTTGGGAACGCAAAGTGTGAAAATGTAAATGAGTTCGCGCGGCGCCTGGTGCTATGCAACGTAAGCAATTTTACCGAGGCGCCACAGACGCCAGGCGTTGTTGCTAATCAGTTAATCGTGATCAGTGGCAGTTGGTGGGGGTGGGTGGTGACACTACTGTCAACAAATGTTAAGCCACGCCCACAGCTGTCGCCTTGAAAAATCAGTGGTAAGCAAAATTTATACAATTGGCTTTGCTTTGCCACATGCCGCATGCCACACGCCAGCGCAGCCGTGCGTATATGTCTATGAGTTTGCTGCGCACGCATCGCACTTAATTGTGGCATAGTAATTGTGCAGCGTGCCACATGCCACAAAGGCAAACAAATCTATTCACTGGAAGAAACATACACACACTCTCACGTATGCAAATAATTATTTATATTTCCTATGCGCTCTGGGGAATTTTCGGCGCTCAAGTTATCACTTTCATATGTGGAAAACTGTAAATTACTTCCTTATCTCCTTAAACCCCCGCCCACTCAACGACTTTTGTGTCTTAATCCCTCCACGCTCCGCTGTGTATTGCAAAAATTTGCATTTGAAAGCAAAAAAGCGTCATTATATTACATTTCTTGGATATTCGCCCGTTTTCAATATTCCAACCACAGTATCTTACGCATTCTCTTGGAATTTATGTGCGTATCTTAATGTGAGCCTCATTTTCAAATCGCATCTAAATTTGCATATTTTTCCACCGTTACCGCCGCTGGAAATGAATTGCCTATTTTATTAATAGAATCTCAGTTGGTTTGGCAATAAAAGAAAAACAAATAAATATAAAAAAGAGCCCTTAGCGGTACTATTTAGACACCAGAAAGTACGCCAAAATATTTGTGCTTTAAAATAATGCGATTATCCACTGGAAATCCAATCAATGTGTTACTGAACTTGTGGAACAGCAATTGCAAAATTTCTGAGCTGAACTTGAGAAAAATTGTAAACTTATTAGTAAAAAATAAACGTTTGGTTGATAAAATATATTATAAATATTAGACCACAAGAAATATTAGATTAATGCGATTTTCAAATCACACGCTAGTACTGAGTTACTGAACTTGTGGAACATAAACCTAGTTCTTTAATTACCTCACATACTCGTATAAAGGAAATAGGTAATACAAAAAAAAATAAAATTAAATATTTTAAATATCACTTTTGAAATTCTCCCTACCGCTTTTTATTAAATGATTTATAAAAATTGTGACAGTGATCGGATTTAGTTCAAATATGCACCCTTTCGTTAGATAATCTGTTTCCATCTACACGGCAACTTTATAATACCCCCCTTGTAGAAGCCCCCCTCCTTTTTTGCGAAGAACTCAGATAGCCACTTTTCACAAGCCTCTTTTGAGTTCAACTTTACACCACCAAGGGCGTTCGCCATGGACAGGAACAGGTGGTAATCACTTGGTGCTATGTCCGGGCTATATGTTGGATGCGATAAAACTTCCCATCTGAGCTCCCGTCGCTTCTGACGAGTCATCAACGAAGTGTGTGGTCTGGCATTGTCCTGGTGGAACACTAAACCCTTCCTGTTGTCCAATTCTGGACGCTTCTGGTCGATCGCCTGCTTCAAGCGGTCTAGTTGTTCGCAGTAGTAAAATTAAGCGTCTGGCCTTATGGGAGCAGCTCACAGTAGATAATCCCCTTCCAATCCTTCCTAACACACAGCAAAACCTTCCTGGCCGTCAATCCCGGTGGTCGGCTTGGCCACTGTTTGGGACGATTCACCGGCCTTCGATCATGACCGTTTTCACTTGATAGTCGTATGTGATCCATTTTTCGTCGCCAGTCACCGTCCGCTGTGTCGAGTTCGCTCCGTTTCTTGCGACAAATCATGCGGCACCCAAACATCAAGCCTTTTTGTGTATCCAGTCTTCTGCAGATAGTTTAAAATGGTTTGGTGACTAACTCCCATCTCCTGGGCGATGTCACGAGATGCCGCATGCTAGTCTAACTCGATGTTTTCCATGATTTGATCGGTATTCCTCGTCACAGGTCTTCCGCCGGCTGGCTTATCATGGTGTCGGTTTCACCCGCTCTGAATCGTCGAAACAGTTCCTCCGCAGTTCGAAGTGATAGAGTACCATCCCTCAAACCACCACTAATCTCACGGAACGTTTCTCAAGCGGATTTGCCTTTAATGTAGGAAAACTTTAAAATTGCGCGAATTTCAGTGTTAGTGAACTCCATGTTTACACGTCTATAACTGTTGAACGCAATATCCAAACTAATCTTGCATAGCGTCGTTTGCCAGATACGAGCTCTGTAGCGCGATATTCAAAAGACAAAAATGCGGAAGAGAGATATTTAATAATTTTAACACAATAATTTTAACAAAATAATCAGGTTTCTCATAATCACAACCATATTTATACGGGATGTGGAAAGCCGATGATATCTCATATATACCTAATATCAAAGCGATGATTTCAAGCAAATAGAGGTATTTTTATTCAAAATCCTTTTTTTTTTTTTGACATATCACGCGTGAGTCGTGTAAAACTGTCATATTATTTTTGTTAAATATTGTTTGGCATTTGATCCTGGAAACACTTACGCCTGAACAAAGTTTACAAGTTGTTCAACTTCATAACGAAAATTCACGTTCTGTAAGAAATTATAGTCCACATAAACTGCCTACTTAGCGTACTATTCGCAACACCATCACCCGTTTTGAGATCCAGCATTCATTATTGTATATATTCGACCATAGACCACGTCCAGCACGCAGTGAATAAAATATAGCAGCCGTTGCTGAGAGAGTACACGAAGACCGTGGATAGTTGATTGGGCACCGATCGCAGCAACTCGGACTGACGTATAGAACGACTTGACACATTTTACGTCGAGATCTTAAATTGCACGGGTACAAAGTACAGCTTGTGCAAGAATTGAAGCCGCTCAACCTTTGCAAATGACATTCCTTCGCTCGATGGGTTCTTGAAGAGTTCCAAGAAGATTCGACGTTTTCGAGCCAATTCTGTTTAGCGATGAAATCTATTTTTGGCTCAATGGGTAAGTAAACAGGCCAAATTATCACAGCTGGGACGAAGAGCAACCTGAAGCGATTCAAAAGCTGCCATTTCTTTCAGAAAAAACAACGGTTTATTGTGGTTTGTGAGCTGGTGGAATCATCGATCCATATTTCTTAAAAAATTAAGCCGGTGAAATAGTAACCATCAATGGCGCCCGTTAACGCGCCGTGATTACCGACTATTTGATGCCTCAGCTTGAGCTAAACATCACGCGTGTCATTCGCCAGTTACCACTCGAAGTGTTCGAAAGAATCATCGAAAATTGGCTGAAACGGTTCAATCATCTGAGACGTAGTCGCCATCAACATTTCAAAGAGATAATCTTTAAAAAATAAATACCAAAGAATGTTCTTTCGAATAATAACAAACAATTCCCCATTAACTTTGAATTTTATCCTCAGAGTGGATCTTCCTTTAATACGATTATTTACGTATAAGATAAATTAAAATGATTTATGAACTTATGAAACACTATTGAAAAAGCGACATTGCCTGAAATTACTGCACAAAGCTGTAGTATTATTTATTTTATGACAAATTGCAACAAAATCATTAAAGCTGACCCTAAACGATTACGAAAAAGCCACAAAACTAGCCAATTAGGCGGTTACACATAACCACAATGAGTCATAACTTGTGCACAAATTAGAAAATTATAGAGTAGCTTAGGAAGCAGCACTTACTTGGTATAATACTCACCAACAATAACAACGAAAATAATGGAGGAGGGTAGTAAAGGGCGGCACGGATGTCTGTCTGAGAGGAAAGGAGCTGTATATACTTAATGCTTTTGTGGGAGTGATGAGGTTAGCACTTGGATGCTATAATGAGAAAACAATGAACTGGAAACTACATAAATATGCATAAAATCACATTAGAAAGATTGTATAAGTGGATGTTGCAAGCAGACAATAGAGGGGAGCATGACCAGCAGTTGACAATAAGTTGAGGTTATACAAATAACGTTTGGTTTTGAGGGGTGTTCAGCAATAACCAACACATACAAAGCACATTCTGTTGGTTGGGTCATACATTTTTATATGCGCCGCCACCAATATATTGCCAATATAATGCAAGAATGTGTTGCCAAAGCCATTTGCTGCGGATTAACATTTATTGATGTACGACGAATAGCTGTCCGTTGCCGGTGGTACGCTGTCTGGTGCAGTCAACTAGTCGGTGATGGTGGCGCACTAAATGAGTGTCCTGACATTTTAACGACGACAAAACAAAATGTAAAAGAAAATGGATAACGAAACGTAGTAATACTACTTGCGCCCCTTTAATGCATGCCGTATGACCAGTCAAAGCTGCTCTACAACTACATTGCATACTTTTATGCGCGCAACATTAAACTACCACCAGCCAGTTACGATTGTAATTTGTAGTTTGAATTTTGTATTTTGTGCGTGTCATGGCATAAATGTTGCAACAACAACAACAACACTAATAGTTGTGCGCTGCATCTTATGCGTGTATCGTCGCTTTTATTATCTTCGTTGGCTGCTGTAAATGTAGCGCGCTTTTAGGGACGGAAGCAGTAACAACGCTTTGCTGTTTTAAATCTCGGATATATTTGTTGTTTGTGTAGTTTTTCCATGAGACAATATGTGGAAAAATATATGTAATATATACATATGCCTGCAGCAAATGAGTTTCTGCAAAGACTACCTCGCATTTTGTCACCCATCAATTATTCAATTCGTGTATCAGGATTTTATGAATTATTAAGTGAACATTATGGACATAACATGGATGGCGCGAGTGGACATGAAAATATACTCGTAAGAACAATAAAAATATATCTCAATAGACTCACATACATCTACAAGCATAGATATGAAACATTTTTTAGTTTGACGTTAGCAATATATATATACTGAGCATACTGAGCCATCCACGTCTGTCCATTTAACCGCCCTTTACTCGTATCTTACCACAAATACGCGTATGGTAAACTCGCTATAGTTTTAATAAAATTGTTATAAATTTTTACTCTCAAAACAATCTGGTCAACAGCAAACCGACAGAGCAGTAATCTTTAAGTCTCCACTGCGTGAACAGCCATTTTTGTATGTATGTTGCGATTAAATCTGGAATTATGACGATTTTTCAAATAGTGATTCCAAGTCTTTGAAACAAGTGTTTGCTTTTACACTTTTCCTTAGTAGTGCGGAAGTGATACAATACATACACTATAAATAGAAGACAAGTAACATAGAGAGAATCCAAATGCAAAAATAAAATACATTTTAATCGACATTCAAAGCCACGGTTCATTATGCTTTGTATGTATGTGATTGGCGTTGCAACCGTTTAGCCGGTTATAGCCGAATCGACGATAGTGCGCCACCTCTCTCTCTCCTTCGCAGTTCGGCGCCAGTTGGAGATCCCAAGTTTAACCAGGTCGCTCTCCACCTGGTCCCTCCAACGGAGTGGAGGCCTTCCCCTTATTCGGCTTCCTCCGGCGGCATGACCTAGCCAGCGTAGCCGCTGTCTTTTTATTCGCTGAACTATGTCAATGTCGTCGTATAACTCGTACAGCTCATCGTTCCATCGTCTGCGGTATTCGCCGTTGCCAATGTTCTGAGGACCATAAATCTTGCGCAAAATTTTCCTCTCGAAAACTCCTAGTGTCGTCTCATCTGATGTTGACATCGTCCAAGCTTCTGCACCGTAGAGCAGGACGGGAATGATAAGCGACTTGTAGAGCTTGATTTTGGTTCGTCGAGAGAGGACTTTACTGTTCAATTGCCTACTCAGTCCAAAGTAGTCATTATGCTTTGCTTCAATTAAAAACTCTGTATAAATTTGAGGAATACATTATTCCTGTGTTGTTTCTGGACACTGTTCGATGGGCTTTCATATCATGGGACTAAGTATCATTACATGAAGGAAGAAGAGATCGAAACATCTAAAAACATACTAAGTCAGTGTCCAGCTTTTGCCAGACTGCGGCTGAAACATCTCAAAAAATGTTTAACAGACTCAAAGCGGTTTGTCGACTGTTGAACGTTTGCGGGATCATAAAGGTTTTGTGGTTTTGAGTTGTCCAATTGAGATCCTTTGACCTAACCTTACCCTTTTCTCTGTAAAAGCTCTCTGAAACCATACTAACCTGATATTTTTGTCGAATATTACAATTTCTTTATTCAAAAATTTCTTTAGAAGATTAAAACTATTGGACAGCTTTATTGGAAGGAAAAATAGCTAAAGCTGCCAAGCACTTATGTCAATTTGTGGTTCTAGAAATTCGAAGTAAGCTTTGTATGCGTCGAAAATTAGTATTTCATTGATTCACTGTGATGACATTAAAGTGCTGAACACAAAGCCGACGACACGACACGACGTAACGACGGCTGATTACAAATGTTGCTTTGAAGCCAGCGTCGTGAACATTTTGAAAACGGCAGCGACATTTCAAATAGGAATTTCATTGTTGCCGTACGAAAATCTTTCACTTCAATACAATTTACATATTTAGATTAAAGTGAAATTTTTTGTGCAAAAATTTTAAAAATATGTCGATTTATTTGCTTTAAATAATCCATTGTTATTATAAATGATATATAAAAGCTATTTTACGCTTCTGCTGGCAAAATAACGTCGTACTTGTTAGAACTTTGAATAATTTTACATTTCACATATTAGTGGCAGCTATACAGCGGCCATTGTCGTCGGCAAAATTAGAAAAATTTCTAATTTGGCGACAGCGAAGACCTTTTGTCGTGAAGTCGTGCTGTTGTCTAAAAATCTTTGCCCATAAGAACACGTGTATTTAATATTTGACAGATGTCGCTCGTCGCTTGTCGTCGTCTATGTGTTCAGCACTTAATACACGAGCATTCGATTTTTATAAGCTAGAACCTATTATGATATTATAATATATCATAAAAAATCGTGCGTTCATACCGTGACTATTATACTTTCTGTCATTGGCTTGGACCATTTGAATTGTTTTATTTACAGGGAATTAAAAAATTCATCTCGGCCAAAAAATGGAATTAACTCGTGCGATCATTTTTCACAACTTTCGACGTGGATTATCGCGACAAGAGTGCATTGATGAACTAAAATCTTTGTATGACTATGAAGCACCATCCTATAGCACTATAGTATAGAACTGATAATGCAAGACCGTCATGTAACATACCGTCAGATAGAGGCATGCCTATGCATTTCTCCCACCAGCATACATTCGATATTGCATGAACACCTGGCCGTAAAAAAGGTTTGTTCTCGTTGGATCCCCCACAATTTGACAATCGCTCAAAAAAAGGCTAAAAAAAAAGTGCATCGAAAATTGGTTTGAGCGCATGCAAAAGTGTATAAATTTTGATGGAGAATATTTTGAAAAACAATAAAACCATTTTCGTTGATAAATATTCTTATTTTCATTATTAGGCCAGAAATATATACAGCAGCCCTCGTATCTTGTAGTGTCAACAATTAATGAGAGAATTTCACTTGAATTTCTCTAAAGAGTGTAACTTTAAGCTGAATCTGAATGCATTCAATCACCTTTGGTTTCTACCCTTGTATTATAAGCGTTTCTGAATAGTTCGATGAACTAATGGGTGAACACGAATCATACAGCCGGTTCTCTGCAATCGAAAAAGTGGCATCGGGTTCCAAATTCGATAACCAGACCTTGAGATTGTTCAGAATCTCGTTTCGATAACCGATGTCGTCCTTTGATATCATCTAGCCATATTCAAAGTATTATTTTTTATCGGTGCTTGTGTACGTTTTTAACCTCTGGAATGGGCATTTTTTGTAATTTGGCGTAATTTTGTACATCTGTGTGAGTGGGAACGCCAAGAAATCGCTGTTCAACTGCATATTGATTTCCACTATAAGGATTTCGCGAAGATTTTTTTCCATCCTCCTTATTTCCTCCTTACTATATAAACTAGAAGTCCCTTTATTAACTATTTTTAAGTATTTAAGTAATGACCACTGCATCACCAGCGCCACTAATACCAACCACCCCTTAATGCAACTTTATAAACGTTACCTTCATAAACTCACCAGCAAACTCACAGTCGCCAGGATATTAATAAAATCTTGCTTTACTAACACTAACATAAAGCTGTTGTAATCTTATTACGGCCCCTTGTATTACTATATTTATAAACTTTTATTTCAGACACGAGTATTTATGACGTCAGCAGTGTCGTACGCTTTGTCTCCTTCGTTTACAACTGCGGTAAGTAATGAATGTCCCTTAATGTCGACATTAATAAGCTTATTGATGATAACCTTACGAAATTACGTTTTTCCTGTGTTGTACTTTACAAACCAATATCGAAACTATAAAAATATATATTTGTGGATATCAGCAAAGGACTTTAGTTACACAGTGTATTGGTTTGCATACAAAAGCAACAATGAACCGTAAAATTGTGCTCGAAAATTGGTTATCCGCTTTTAATAAGTGTTTATGGCATGACTGCGTGTAAAAAAGGTATGCGTCTTCCAGGGTAAAAACACCAGAGTACAGAAGGGTATGGGAATATGTTGATTTTTTAGCGTTTTAAGGATTAAATTGGAGTTGAATTTACTAAATAGTAAACGTATTGAATGCAACTCTTGAATTAGTCATTTAGAATGGTACATAGTTTGCCAGTTTGTACAGGTAGAATATATGAACTTGTGGAACACCTTTTTAAAAGAGTGTTTTTTGTATGCTGCAATTTCACGTTCGATATTCGTACGAAGTTCATCAATCGTCGCTGGATTGTTGGTATAGATCATAGCCTGGACGTAGCCCCACAGGAAATAGTCTAACGGTGTCAATTCATACGACCAATTGATGGCCAATTGACTGGGCCATTTCGTGCGATAACACATTCACCAATCTTGGTTTTTAATAAAGCGATTGTGACATTGCCTGTGTTGCTTCTGGCGCCGTCCTGTTGGAACCACATATTGTCCAAGTCCATGTCATCCAATTCGGACCAAACATATTCGGTTGTCATTGAGCGGTAGCGATTCCTATTCACTCTAATGTTCTGGTCTTGATCATCACGGAAGAACTACGGTTCAATGACACCGCTGGTCCATAAACCGCACCAAACCGTATTTATTTCTAGATGTAATGGTGACTCATGGTGTACGTGTGGATTGATGCATGACCAATAACGCTGATTTTCTTGATTGACGAAACCATTAAGCCAGAAATGCGCCGAGCATAAATTGGACGTAGTGCTCTTAAAGTTGAGGCCACTAACTCCGAACTTAATAATTTCGACTCGTTGTTGGATCGTATATCTTTTCATAATGAAATGGCAAACTTTACTGAAGAAAAATGTCAAGAGTGGGAAAAGATATGGCGTCTTCTCTTGTAGAGTCCCTTTTGAAAAACCCTTTGTTTTTAGAATTAAATTTCATCTCGAATTCGAATAAACTTACCCCAAATAGCAACTACTCTGCGCAAGAGAGACAAACTTGTGGAACACTTTTAAAGAATATACCTATAAAGAAAGCATGTTATGAAAGAAAAAACCAGAAATGATTTCTAAAGCTATGTGAAACGTTTTTTTAATAGAGTGTATGCTTAATGTTAATATATGTACACTTTGTTTACTCAATTTCCGCTAGCTGAACTTGTGAAACACTTAGTAATGAATTTGTGGAACACCTAGCTACATATGAGCTTATCCCTTAAAGGATTTTCCAAACCACACACACACTACAATGTAGTATATATAAATACCAACTAATCGCCATTTCAACAATTACGCTTTCCGCTCCCTATGTATGTGCAAATTAATTCCTTTCAATTAACCGCAAATTAAGCGTTTTTTTATTAATGCACGCAAAGTGCGCGGCTCAGCCGATTAAGAAGGGCGAATGAACTGCATGTAGAAGCGACACAAAAGAGAGACAAATAAAAAATAAATGAAGAAAATTACACAAAAAGCTTGATGACGGCAACTACCAACGGCCACGACAGCAGGCCTCGACGCAACGTAACGTAATAAATCCTTTAGGAGGCATAAACTTAATTGAAGTTGCTGTTGACTACACGATAATAAATGTGAAGATAGATTGCCCGCATAGACAGATGATGAAAACAGACACTGTTACTGCTGGGCTCTTGCAAACCACCACAACCCTTTTAGCTGCTTTTATGCGCTGGAATTTCTTATTTTTCTTTCCTTTTTTTTGCTGTTGTTATCACTCATTTTTATTGTTGTCTTGTGGTGTAATTGTCAGGTTGGCTGACAGTTAAACGAGACAACAACAACAATGACAACGGCATTGCATAATGGTCATTCAGGTGAGCACATTAAAAATAATTAAAAAGTCTTAAAGTCACTTTTCTACAACAGTTATACTAGCAACAACCA
Source organism: Zeugodacus cucurbitae (assembly GCF_028554725.1). NCBI lineage: Eukaryota > Metazoa > Arthropoda > Insecta > Diptera > Tephritidae > Zeugodacus > Zeugodacus cucurbitae. Next base: position 17,116,056 of record NC_071671.1, read on the forward strand.
CAACAATGACAACAACAGTATGAGTCACAGTATGCTTTACATGTACAGTTATGTATGGAAATGTAGATGGGAGGATGGAGAGTGGAGTAGTGTTAGTTGGCGGGGCAAACGACAATGTATATTCTGCCCTTAGGTAAGCTTTTAATGCGTTAATAAAGTGCTGTAGACATTGAGCTTGCAATAAAGCGCAAATTACTTAGCTGAATAATGAACGGTGACTAGAGCATGCGTAGGGTGGCCATTTTGTTGCAAATAAATTTAAAAATAGCAGTAGCGTAAATGCGTAATTTTTGTTGCATACAAATGGATGATTTTGTATTTAAAAAGAAATAAGAAAATACTATATAGTGATTTTTTTTTTGTTAAAACAATGTATACTTTAAAATAAACAGTTCCATACGGGTTTCAAATTGCAGAGCACTAAATAACATTAGATGTACAAAAAATTGGGGAGTTTTACCACCTTTAAAATTTTTTTAGATCAATAAATTTAATATGGAATAAAAACTTTAATAGGTATGAGTACCAAACTAAAGCGGTTTAAAAGAGTTCAAAATATAAAATATATTTTAGAGTTGCCAACTGTGTCAATGGTCATAAGTAAATTAAATTAAATATTATAAAATTTCTGATGGAATTAGACTAAAGAGGCTTAAGAAGACTTACTGCAGAAATATATACATGTATATAGTTTAAAATATAACAAAAACAAGTAAGGAAAGGCTAAGTTCGGATGCAACCGAACATTTTATACTCTCGCAATTTATTTAGAAATTTACCTATATTTTCGGTGAAAAATTACCCTTAGACACTGAGTTCTTCATGTTTGATATCAGGTGCCTTAAAAAGTCATGGTCCGATTTTGACAATTTTTCCACAAGTGATGTCACAGCTCAAATACAGTATTTGTGTAAAGTTTTATTCCTCTATTTTTATCGGTTCCTTATGTATACATTATGAAGTGAAAGAATCAGAAGGATTCAAAATTGAGTTATGTGGGAAGTAGGCGTAGTTGTGAACCGATTTCGTCCATATTCCACCAGTGTCATCAGGGTGTCAAGAACGTGTTATATACCGAATTTCTTTGAAATCGGTAGAGTAGTTCTTGAGATATGGTTTTTGACCCATAAGTGGGCGACGCCACGCCCATTTTCCATTTTGTAAAAAAATCTGAGTGCAGCTTCCATTTCTTATGTGAAATTTAGTGTTTCTGACGTTTTTCGTTATTGAGTTAACCCACTTCTAGTGGTTTTCAACCTAACCTTTGTATGGGAGGTGGACGTGGTTATTATCCGTTATTATTTCATTTTTGGACTGTATAAGGAAACGGCTAAAAGAAACGACTGTAGAAAGTTTGGTTTATATAGCTTTATTGGATTGCAAGATATATACAAAAGACCTATTTGGGGACGGGGTCACACCTACTTTTCCAAAAAAATTACATTCAAATGTGCCCCTCTCTAATGCAATCCTATGTTCCAAAATTTTCAAAACTTTATTTATGGCTTTGTTATAGCTTTTTATGTGTTTTTGGTTATCACCATTTTGTGGGCGTGGCAGTGGTCCGATTTCGCCCATTTAACCTTAACTTCTTATGGTGCCAAGGAATACGTCTTCCAAGTTTCATTAAGATATCTCAATTTTTACTCAAGTTACAGCTTGCACGGATGGACAGACGGACGGACAGACGGACGGACAGACAGACATCCGGATTCTAACTTTACTCGTCACCCTGATCACTTTGGTATACATAACTTTATATCTAACTAGTTTAGTTTTAGGACTTACAAACAACCGTTATGTGGACAAAACTATAATACTCTTTTTAGCAACTTTTGTTGCGAGAGTATAAAAATTAAAAGGTTGCCATCTTTTTGATATATGCAAGTTGAAAAAGCAGTAAGATTAAAAAACGTTTCAATATGTAATCAATTCACTAATAGTGAAAAATATTTTTAAGAAGCGTTGCCATTTCTTAAAACTTTAAATTCGTAATTTAATAAATTTAATATAGCAAATACATTATTTTCTTAGTTTAATGAAAATGCTGTAAAACTCAGATGTTTTAAAACAAAACAAAACAAAATATTAGTTAGATGATTAAAAACGAATGCCCAAAAAGTTGCAGTATTCACAAATGATTTGAGAAACGCATTTAAACTTAACTATAGTTGGTTGGATCCACTCGTCAGCATTGCTCCAGTTACTAGTAAAGAAATTAAAAGTCTTATCAGGAACGCAAGGCTCAAAAAAGCTCGTGTGTTTGATTTAATAACCGGAGAAATATTACGCAATCTACCAAAGAATTGTATAAAAAAATTGTAAACATTGAAAACAATACATTATACCTAAGATACGTTCCATCGCTTTGGAAAGTATCTGAAGTTATTATGATACCTAAGCCGGGTAACCCAATATATGACGTCACATCTTATAGGCAAATATCGCTTCTGCCAGCTTTATCGAAAATCTTCGAGAATGTTCTCATAAAGAGGCTATAACAGATCGAAAACACCTTATTCCAATACATGAGTTCGGCCTTCTTCTTCTTCTAGAGTTTGGCATTCGGGTCTACTGCTGAAATTGAAGTGCATGTTACCCAAACAATATTGCGAAATAATTGCTTCCTACCTAAAAGATGGATACTTTCGCATAAAACAAGAGGACGCATACTCAAACTTGCAACCGATAGAAGCGGGTGTTCCCCAGGGAAGAGTGTTAGGGCCAATGCTTTACTTGCTGTGTCAAGGTATGTGACAGCGACATTTGCGGACAACACTGCCCTGTTAGCAGCTGGAGAGTCAAACTCAATATCTACCCTTCGAGTGCAGACAGCAGTCAATGCAATTACTAAATGGGCTTCTAAGTGGCGCATTAAATTAAACGATTCTAAATCAATGCACGTAGACTTTACTTAAAAAAAACATCATACCATCCCATTTATATAAATGGTACTCCTATACCATATCACAATAATGCTACATACCTAGGAATCACCCTAGATGCCAAGCTTCGCTGGAAAGAGCATGTCAAGAAAAAAGATTTGAGCTTGATTTAAAATTTGCTAAGTTTTACCATCTAGTCGGTAGGAGATCCAGGCTCTCAATCGAAAATAAGCTGTTTATATATAATCAAGTACTAAAGCCAATTTGGGCCTATGGAGCTCTACTATGGGGTTGCTCGAGTCCAAACTGTATTCCCTGCATTCAGCGCTTCCAAAATAAGGTACTAAGCAGTGTAGTTAAAGGTCCTTGGTATGTTAGATCTGCGGACCTCCACCGTGATCTTTGTGTGGATTCAGTAGTAAACGAAATAACCAAACTTGCAAAGACTCACGAAATGAGGCTTAGACAGCATGTAAAAGAAGAGGCATCCAGACTCATCGGTACTGCTGAACGAGAAAACCGATTGAGACGTAAGAGGCCTTCAGACTAAGCAAGGCAATTGTGGTAGCAAATGAATTTGTCTCTAGCTTTTAGCTTTTAATTAATTTTTTACTCATTGGAATTGAATTGTTGCTAGTATTTCATCATTGTATACTAGGCACAATTGTAAAATATAACAAGTAAGGAAGGGCTAAGTTCGGGTGTAACCGAACATTTTATACTCTCGCAATTTATTTACTTAACTTTATTTATATTAATAATACACAATTTGACCCACATATTCGTCATATATAGTTCATAAAGTCCATTGAAAGTTGGAAACCATAATATTAGGTTAGAAGCACCGAGGCCCTCGTTTTCGATATATGGGGCTTTAAAAACCTATATTCCGATTTCGGCGATTTTTAGAATGGGGCTGCCACACAATAAACATAGTATTTGTGCAAAGTTCTGCACCGATATCTTCACTAGTGCTTACATTATATGTTGTAAAGTAAACGATTCAGATCGTCTTCAAAGTTCTGGTATATAAGAAGTAGGCGTGGTTGTGAAGCGATTTGGCCTATTTTCACAACATATGATTGGGATGTAAGGAAACTATTATAAACGAAGTTTCACTGAAATCGGTCGAGTAGTTCCTGAGATATGGGTTTTGACCCATAAGTGGGCGACGCCACGCCCATTTTCCATTTTGTAAAAAAAAAACTGAGTGTAGCTTCCATCTGCCATTTCCTATGTGAAATTTAGAGTTTCTGACGTTTTTGGTTAGTGAGTTAACCCACTTTTAGTAATTTTCAACCTAACCTTTGTATAGGAGGGGGGCGTGGTTATTATCGGATTTCTGGAATTTTTGGACTGTATAAGGAAATGGCTAAAAAAACGACTGCAGAAAGTTTGGTTTATATAGCTCTATTGACTTTATGAGTTTTCGGTTTTCGCCATTTTGTGAGCGTGACAGTGGTCCGATTTTGCCCAACTTCGAAACCAACTTCCTATGGTGCCAAGAAACAAGTGTGGTACGTTTCATTAAGATATCTAAATTTTTACTCAAGTTACAGCTTGCACAGACGGACGGACGGACAGACAGACACCCGGATTTCAGCTCCACTCTTCACCCTATATCTAACTCGTTTAGTTTTGGGTGTTACAAACAACCGTTATGTGAACAAAACTAGAATACTCTCTTAGCAACTTTGTTGCTAGGAACTCTGTGGCGAGAGTATAAAAAATATAAAAAAAATTCAATTTTTTTCCAGAAGCCCCCTGTTCTAAAAAAAATAAGAATATGATAAAACAAATACATAAACTAAACGCTATTAATCGATTACAATTTTTTCTAATGACATTTTTGTACAGAGACTGTACTACCTCTGAGTAAAGAGCAGTTCTGAGCAATTTCTTGATTCAATAAACCCCCAAAACTATAAAAATTCTATGAAACATTTTTATTGAAAATCACTTAACAAATTAGTTTAGCACAAAGCAGCTGCAGCGGCAAATTTTATGCCACTAAATTAAGCAAAGCAACACCCCGCAAGTGCACTATATGACATTAGGGGGAAAATGAAACTTTTCGCCGAAAAGCTCATCAACAAAAGCAACAAATGTGCCAGCGAAAATAAAATGCATATAAAAATAAAAATTACGAGCTTACGCCCACCTAAATGTGACTAAATAAAGTCAGTGCCACAAAAGTACCCTCCCCACTACCATTTTCTTATATTAAAATACTGTTTTGATGCGGCAAATGAATTGATGGAGAGTCTTTACTACTACAAAAACGGAAAAAAAATCCCAAAAAATTTAAGCGACAGTTCACTGCCCCTAAAAGTATGCTTCTCCAATAAATTTGTATGCTTGTAGCGACTAACGGTCATGCCGTGCTCTACCCATGCACAGCACTTTCAAATCAAGCAAATGTTGCATTTCACTGCACCAGTTCTACAACATATGGAGCAGTCCAGACGAGGCCAGTACAGGCCATTCTGCCTGCCATACAAATAGTATGTTCACCACTTTTATGGCTCATTTGACACGCGTACGCATCGTAAAATAAACGCGTTAGTTTGTTCAAAAACACATTAGGCACACACACACACATGAGTCTGCATGCATGACCGCATAAATAATGGTATAAACTAGGATATGAGACTCATAAAAGTCTGCAGGAATGATGTGCAATTGAGCAGTGCCGTTATGCCGCTGTTTATAGCCGTATCACGTGAATGTGTATGTGTGTCTATGTGCATTTTTAAGTAAGTTTATTTTTATATGCAACACAAAATTTGGCAGCTGCAGCCCGCCAATTAACGGGCGAAAAGAGGGAAGCAATAGCTTGCTTATCAATTATTTAGTAGCATACTTTTCGGCGTTCGGCGTTGTAGACACATATTTACGATATTTTTATTTTGCTTTGCGAAAAAATAGTCCAACATATCTTCACTTTGATTAAATTCTATATATTTTGTCTGTCAACAAACGGCAAACTAGCGTTCTAAGCTTATCTCTCAAGACATCAGTTCATCCCTTATGACTAGAGGTGTTTAATTGTTTTGCGATTATTAAAATATCTTCATTCCCAGTTTAGTATTTTCTAAGTTAGATTCCATATAAATGTCTTGCAATCATTAGTCAAGACTCAATACATAGAATTAACGAAATCATGAGTTGAACTTGCGGATTTATTTTATATGAAATATACTATGATGTGAAGGTTGATTTTTATTAGACATAATCTCCGGTTATTTGTGAACTTACGATCATATTGGTTTCGAGACTCTTTAGCTACAAATATTGCCTTCAATATATAAATTTAGACTTTGCTTAGTAGGATAATACGATTCAATGTTTTCTTCTTATAGTAACTTCTATGTGTTATTACTCCCAAAAGTTGAATATAGCACTTCCTGAACATTGCGATAAGACTATTGAAGCTTAGTGAACAAAAACAGTGACAAGGCCGGCTAGGACACGTCCGAATAATATAGGTTGTCCAGCCTCTCTCCATTACCTCAAGTGGTCCACTCGATGTGAGACCAGCTAATAGTAGCTAACGACGAGAGAGAGGAAGATTCCGTCCGAGTCAGAAAAATTAAATGGGTCTATATATTTCACTTGAGATCGGCATAGGCCTTGTGTACTGAGACAAGAGAGAGTTCAAATAGACTAGGAGTACGCAATAACATGTTGGTTGAGAATTCCAGCAAAGCACACAGTATATGAACGAATAAGTGCACAAGGTGGTTTAATTTTGAGCTCACGAGACCCAGCAGTATATACAAAAGCTAACAGCAATCGTAAATCTAATTCTTACACATAATTTTTAGTCGCTCTACATAACTGACAATTCCAATCCGAAAACTAGTCAGCACATTGCTCGCATAGCGCCAGCTGATAATGCATTTTTCAAAAGGTATTTACAAGTTAGTGAAAATCCATTAATTTCAACATCGAAATGCAAGACGCGCACCCGTCCACACATATACATATATACATACAACACGAACGTGTGGCAACAATGGAAAATGCCATTCCTTAAGCCTTAAGCCATGTGCCAGGCAGGCACACGAGCAAGGAGCAGGACATCTTTAATAGACGCGCCTTGAGACGATGACAAGCCAGGAATTGAAATCGAAAGAAATGGGAATTATGGGTGTAGTCAACAACAGTAAGGAGAATAAGAGAGAGCAAGGACGCTGGAGCAGCGTGTGCGGCAGGCAGTGAGTTGCGGCCGCAATTGAAATGCAGTTCAAATGCTCAACATACGAAATGAATGCAGCAAATGTTGTTAGCTCGTTCACTCAGTGTTCCGTTGTGCAATAACAACAATGCGGCGACATAAATAAAAATTGCATAGTCAGCCGAGCAACAGTTGGGCCGAAGCCATTGTAGTCGTGCGCATTTTACTTAAGGCCAACAATGTCATAGATCCCATAGGAAATAAATTTTCCATCACACATTCTATTAAAATCGCCTGTCATTGTCGTCGTTGACGCTAATGTCTTCTTTTTGCTTGTCTTGTGTACCACCACCTTCAGTATTTGTTAGTAGACAATGTCGTTTCCCTCAGCCCTTGGTTCTGTGTGGGTTGCTTTACTCTTTTTCCTATTTTTTCTGCCGGACATTCGCCTTCTTGTCGCCGCTCATCTTGGTACTGCTTTGGATGTAGCTCTCAGAGCCCTTCTACAAGCATACATTCATACTGCAGCCTACTTCTTGAACCAATCCAAAGAGCTGCTTGTTGTTTCACGACGTCCCTCTCTTCTTATCTCCTTAATCCCCTCTTTTCTTTGCTTTCGCTACGCAACAAAATCTCAGCTCTTCTGAATTCAGGAGATCAATCTTACTCTACTCTTATTTTATTAGCTGCTCAGTCGGTCTTTTGCCACCTTCAAATCTTTCTGCTGCGTGAAAATTGCATTTTTGTGTCTACATTGTTTTTGTTCCCAAACGACAACACACCTTTTGATAGCAAACCAGAATTTGTAAATAAAAAAAATAAATATCGGTACCGAATATTTTCCGCAGACATCATGAAGTGATCTCTAAATTGCGCTACACATTCCACCATATATGTATGTCTCTCTCCTTCTCGCTTTCTATCTTCGCTTCGCTTTGCACTCACACTTCACTCACTGCCTCGCCATTCATCCTCGCGCCAGCCAATAGCTTCTGTGTCGTTAAGGTAATTTGTATTACTGTCATGTTCCACTGGCCGCCGCTGCATACAGGAACCAGCTCCAGCCGTAAGACGCGCACTCATACATAACTTAGCGCGTACGCGTTGTGTGTCTGCGTGCAGGCGTCTTTGCATTTTTATTGGTTTTCGTTTTAAATTTCAATTTCATTGCGTATTTTCTAAGGAAGATATATGATCGTTCAGCGTGGCGCACATGCCGTTGCATATGTGGCACGCTGCGAGACATTGCCCTTAAGGTTTCTACCGATTTCCTCATACGCCATGCCCGTCTCTTAGCTCGTTAACGAAACGTCATTGCTAGCTGCCACGACGGCAGACACCTGTGCGATTTAGTGGCATACGATTTATTAGTGTCGCCGTCAGCGGGCCATCATGATATAAGCGTCTTTCTTATGCCATGTTCCGGCTATTGCTTTGTCTACTTAACTCTTTTCTTATATAATTCGCAATTTTTTGAAAGTTTGATGCTGTACTGGCTTGTAACATATTGTTTGAAATTCGATTCAAATAGTTTCAGTTGCGCTTTAAACAAATCTGTAAATAAAAAATTTTGTCAAATAATCTCAAAAAAATATAAAAAAACCGTACCTCACATGGTCTTTAAAAATGTGTAAAATTTAAAAAAAAAATCCCTGTCAAAGGTAATTGACTTCGGTCAAATGTCTAAATTGTAGACAAACCTTTGTAAAGGTCAATGACCTTTGACGGTTTTTGATTACAGGGGGTTGTTTACATTTTGGTCGATGCCAATAACCTTTGGCAAGGGCTTGCTTACATTTTGGCCGAGGTCAATAACCCATAGCCAGGATTTGTTTATCTTTTGAAGAGTCATGCGGCGTCAGCTTTGTTTTCATAGTAAGAGGCCATTAGAGGTAAGGTTAGTGTAGATTTTGAAGGTTCATAAGAGATTAGGTTTGATAACATTTTATATAATAATTCATGTGAGGTCAAAATTGTTTACATTCTGTGTTTTCACATGGCGTCACATTGTTTATATTTTGAAGGGTGCGGTTGGGTCAAATTTGTTCAGAATTTCGGGGGTTCAGTGGGGTCCAGTTTTGTACATACTTTATAAATATACGTGAGTTCAGAAGTGTTAATGTTTTGAGAGCTAAGGCAAAGACAGGTTTGTTTAGCTTTTTAGGGGGCATGTGAAGTTAAGCTTATTTACATTTCGAAGTATTCATGAAATTAGGTTTTAGGTTTTTTAATGTATCTAATTATTTTATTTATTATATATATTTGTTTGCCGAATATGTCGGTTTTTATCTGAGATATCCTAATCAAGTTGAGTAGAAATATTTTGGCAATTTATTTCTGAAGTAGATGGAGCTCCTCGCGGCCTTCTCCCACCGCCACAGTAAACAATATGTTTATATTAGATTTCCTAATATGTGAGACATTTTCTTTGCATTGCGTGACAATGGAGTGCTGTGAATTTTGAATTCCTTTAAATATTTGGTTGATTATAATCTTTAGCCCGCAAAACTAATACGGCTGTGTAAATTGACGTTGAGCAACACCAAAAGCTCCGTCATGATTGGGAAGGACCTCTCCGAGCCGTTCGATACCAAACGAGGTTTCAGACAAGGTGACTCACTATCGTGCGACTTCTTTAACCTGATGCTGGAAAAAATTATAAGAGCTGCAGAGCTAAACCGAGAAGGTACAATCTTCTACAAGAGTGTACAGCTCCTGGCGTACGCCGATGATATTGATATCATCGGAAGCAACAACCGCGCCGTTTGTTCTGCTTTTTCCCGCATGGATAAGGAGGCGAAGCGAATGGGTCTGGAGGTGAATGAGGACAAGACGAAATATCTCCTGTCATCAAACAAACAGTCGGCGCATTCGCGTCTTGGCTCCCACGTCACTGTTGACAGTCATAACTTCGAGGTCGTAGATAATTTCGTATACCTGGGAACCAGCATCAACAACACGAACAATGTCAGCCTCGAAATCCAGCGCAGAATAACTCTTGCCAACAGGTGCTACTTTGGACTGAGTAGGCAATTGAACAGTAAAGTCCTCTCTCGACGAACCAAAATCAAGCTCTACAAGTCACTTATCATTCCCGTCCTGCTTTACGGTGCAGAAGCTTGGACGATGTCAACATCAGATGAGACGACACTAGGAGTTTTCGAGAGGAAAATTTTGCGCAAGCTTTATGGTCCTCAGAACATTGGCAACGGCGAATACCGCAGACGATGGAACGATGAGCTGTACGAGTTATACGACGACATTGACATAGTTCAGCGAATAAAAAGACAGCGGCTACGCTGGCTAGGTCATGTTGTCCGAATGGACGAAAACACTCCAGCCCTGAAAGTGTTCGATGCAGTACCCGCCGGAGGAAGCCGAGGAAGGGGAAGGCCTCCACTCCGTTGGAGGGACCAGGTGGAGAGCGACCTGGTTACACTTGGGATCTCCAACTGGCGCCGAACTGCAAAGGAGAGAGACAGGTGGCGCACTATCGTCGATTCGGCTATAACCGGCTAAACGGTTGCAACGCCAATCACATACATACATAATCTTTAGCGGCTGCATCTCAACGGAGCAACAACCGATACTTTATACTAAAAACATAAGATGAAAAGATTCTATTTATTGCATTATCCCAGAACTATGTTCCTTTGGTTTCTTATTTCTTAAATAATAGTCTTATTATTTTTGCACAGAGTTGCAATTTGCAAATGTAACTTTGACATCTTTTAAATAGAATCGAGTCAACTGACAGCCGTGCCTTGTACTCTTCTCTTTTCTACAATTGCATTAGTATTCGTGTTGCATTTTCAATTGTTACGAACATAATCAGTTTCTCTTTCTCTCTCATATTGACATGTCATCACTGTTTCATTTGTTGAACGTCAAATGAACTGTCAAACTGTGACATTTGTCGATTGTTATCGCAAAATTAGTTTCAGTTGTAATATAAATAACTTTTATCTTAGTAATTGTAAGGAAAAATTTACGTAAAATATTTTTTTGTATATTTAATAATTTTATAATATTTAAGCTCATGGATTTGTAAGAATTATTTCCCTAAATTAATTGATTAAGGCTTCGAAAGGTAGAATCAGATATTTAAAAGTTTCCATAGATTCCCGGAATCGGACGCACATAGTTCGATGGATTTACAATTAATTGATGTATATTTAGGACCTAAAAAACAACAAAAATTGAATTTTGTTTAATCTTGAATTCTCTAAAACACTTAAATATGCTAAAAACATTATCGATAAGTGCAGATTCTTTATACTTCTGTTTTAATGAAAAAATCAACGCATTATAGCAAAGTAGCAACACCACAACAATGTCGCCATCAATTTGAAGGTGCTCAACCTTATACCCTGTGGAAAAGTAGAAAAAAAATCTCTAACAACCAATAAACACCTAGAGCTTAACATGCGTTGCCTTATCTCACTATACTCCGACACACGAGTGATGGCATCTTCAGCTCAATGTAACACTGCCACTTGAACTCATGCGTGCAAACTGTGCTAGATATGGATCAGAGCTGCTCATCAGCAGCCACTACCAAAATCTGTCATACACATACACACACACTTGCAACGCTTAAAAAGCAATTGCTCCATTCAACCTCAAACCCAGAACCACACAGCCACACATGCATACATCCAGCTTTTTATCCGCCTTCAACATCAGCCCTGGGACATCATTCACACTTCTGTTCATACGTGATTTGATCCCATCAGCGACGCATTAACACCACAAGCACGCATACATACAGCATTGTTTTCTACTTGTTCTCCAGCCCACATTAAGCGCTTCTTTCTAGCATACTTACAGGCGTAACGCATTTATGCGATTACATTGTGTTTCGATTACGCCGCCAGCGCTTTTTGAACTCAATTCAACAATCCAATATGCTGCTATTATATTACCGGCCCGTGTAGTACTGGGGTTTATCTCGTTTTGCATTCCGCCTTGCTCAATACCTCAGCAGTTTGCAGATCCTTAATGACATTTTATTGCAAATTTTTGGCACTTTTCAACGCCTCCAACAAGCGATTGAGTTCTGAATGTTCTCCGTATTCTTCTTCCTTCTCCATCTTCCTCTCCGTGTGCTCGTTGAAGTGCTTGTCTTAACCGCCTTCATATTGCTGATTTCGCATACTCACTTTCACCACGTGTGGGGGCAGTCTACAGGTTTATTGAGCCTCGGCGGCTCAACATAACCTCAAACATCACATTTGTCTGTAAGCATAACCGTAACACAGTTTCGCTCACACGCATGTATATTTAACTCATTTGAGTTTTCATACTTCATGGTTGATTGGCTGATTTCCTTAATCGTCTTGTCTTCATTGTCGTAGCTTCATGTTTCTTTTTTGCATTTTCATTCAGTTATTCATTCGTTGGCTCATAAATACGGCATGTAACATATTTTTCTCCATCATATCTTTCATTTTCTTAACCATTTCGGTCGCTTCACTCCGACCTTCTAGTCTCAATGAAACACTTTAATTTTCCAATCCATCAGTTATATTTTATGTTCTCTCATTGGCAGCAAATATGTTTGATTCTCTCTATTACTCTCTCACTTTTGTTTCTTATCCTTTCTCTAGATTGTTTCTTGGAACGTTTTGGTGTTTCAATACCAAGTTGGTTTCATTCTTAAAACACTCCAATTCGTTTCATCCTCGTAGATAGATTTTGGGTTATGGTTATATGACAAGTACTCTTCAGATCTAGACAGAATGTTGATTAGACTCTTGTCTCTAGAACATCAGACTGAAGAGTTGAGGTTCCGCTATTATTATGCGATTTATCATGGGGAAACCTTCAGTGCTTGCGCGGGCTGGTTAGTATGGTAGGAGTTTTTATCGAAGTTCTAACCGGTCAAAGTGCGGAACCTTGATAGATCCCAAATATTTAAAATGTAAAAAAAGGCACCATATTGACAATTTTTGCGGTACTGCAATTGTAACTCCTTGGATCACAGGCTTCTGTATGTTTTTTTTTTATAAGAGAGTGTTGACCTATAGTTGTTCTATACTGATATTCATCTCGGAGATCACTCTCAATTCCTAAACTAAACAACTTTCTATTAATCTTAAAATATATAGCTAGAAGGATAGATTGCTGGTGCTATCATTATAAACAAATATTGAAAGGAGGGAGATTTGGGTGGACCAACAAATGATTAAGAATCACATTTTCGGTCATAATTACAGTGGCAGTCAGATCTTGGGGTTTCTGTATTGCACGTTTTCATTAAGGCCAATTTACGGTCCAAAAAATTGAAGATTTTATCTAACTAAAGACGTATACCTCTTTGGAAAATGAAAGCTCCGAAGACGAGTTTCCGAACGACTTGTCGAATACTCGGTTATTAATATCATCAAGAAGCTAAGGTTTCGCGAATATTTGAAGCATTCATATTGGTGAAAAAACGTATGCACTCTTGCAAAAGTCCAACCGAGGTCGGAATCCAAGTTATGCGGGATATACTATATATATATGTACTATTATTTTTTTTAGGTTGGTAGTACTGTAAGTCGTTTATTTATGTCAAATTTCATGTCAAAATATTCATTACAGTTTGAGATACGTGTCGTTTTGTGAGCTGCCTTCAGTTCCGTCTTCGCTGCGGCTTGAATCTCCTCTATCGTATAAAAACGGTGTCCCCGGAGCGGTCTTTTGAGCTTTGTGAACAGCCAGAAGTCGCCCGGCGCCAGATCAGGTGAATACGCTGATTGCGGAACGATATGGGTTGAACGAAATGATGGGCGAAATGATCAGGAATTACGAATGAATTTTCGGTACCAGTCGAGATTTGACACGCTTGAGGCCCAAAACATCCTTCAAACTTCATCAGCAAGGTCTCTAATTGTTAATCGACGGTTTTTCAACACCAAATCTTTGATTTGTTGAACGTGAGCTTCGTCGGTTGAGGTTGATGGTCGCCCTGGACGCTCTTCGTCTTCGACACGTTCACGGCCGGCTTGGAACTCACTTGTAAACATTTGTTTTAGACATAGCCTGATCACCAAAGGCTTTCTGCACCATCCGCAGCAGAAAATTGATTCCGTAAACAAAATTTAATGCAAATTTATCGCAAAAAACGAAAAACTCACTTTTAGCAGCTCACAAAACGACACGTATATCCAAATCGTTCGACGCGCGCAGTTTAAATTCAAATGTCACTTTATTTTTTGGACACAGTAGTATGAGGTCTTGGCCTCTACATTGACTTGGGAATTTGAGCTGAATATTAGTATTGTGGGACAGAGGTGGAAACGTGAAAGAATAATATTAAACCTGTATGGGCAAGAAATTAGTCAGCCAGTCGACTACCAAAAAAAATATTAGAAATTTTACAAGCGCTAGCATTATTGCTTTAAAGAAATTTTTCGTCTTATTGTCAACCGAAGTTCGTTTTCTATCAATAATTTAATAACTCTACGAAGTATTGTTTCAACTCCTTTGAAGATGCACTTCGTTGACAGGATAATACAATTTCACTATGCCAGAGGGTGAAAAAATTTGTAGAACAAAAAAATGTCGTCAGCATGCACACACACACGCACTTGCGTAGCGATACATACTGGCAATTATAATAAGCCGCAGCGCCTAAATGCACACCAACCAAGCCCACACTCCGAGCTAAGCGAGCACGATTTTTGCCGATTTTTTACGCTTTACTCCACCCACGGCATTCTTACGTTTGTTTAACGCCCAAGGCGACTACACAAAAACAAAAAATTGTGATGTAGATGAAAAAATAGAAAACAGAAAGAAATTTGCGCAAATTGTGAATAAGTGGCGGGCAAATGTTGACACAATGAGGGCAAGTGAATTGAATTCGGCTGTCAACACGACGTGGAGATGGAGATACAGTGGAAGGGAGCGAGCATATGTGAAGCGTGAATTGGATAATTTATATGTTGATATGTAATCGGTGTGCGTGCGTATCGAGAAATGCGTGTTAACACGCCTAAATGTATGCTACGTAAATTTGTGTTTGCCTTTTTTGGTTTTCTCGCTCGGCTGTTTTGTCTATTTTACGCCGTCGACGCATTCAAGTGTGGCAAAAATGAAATGTAATGAAGTAGATAAATGTGTTGATGTGACGCAAAAGGTTGGGCATAAATAGAAAAAATAGAAAACGACAACAACAATAGCAGTAATAATTTAGACGTCGGAAGGCTGCTATGAGTTGGGTTAAGTGCCAGCGGTGGTTGGGTTAGATTATGTGCGAATTTGCGAGCATATGCCGGCATTATGTATGTGATGTTATGCGAGTTCTCGTGACTAAATAGAGGCGAAAGGCGTGCAAATAGTGTGAAATAGTTTATGGCAAAACAATTTGCACTTCTAAAGTGGACATTTCTGGAAATTTGGTACAGTCTGGTTGAATAATGTTAAAAGTAAAAAAAAAAAACTAAAAAAGACAGCACTATTTTATGGTTTACATGCAACTTTAAAGAAAAATATACGAATATATTGAAGCAATGAGGACACTTTACTACTATGACCTCAAGCTCAACAAATTGAGAGCTTTACCATAGGATGGTAAGTTGGTCGGTTGTAAGGATGTTCACCAAAGGGGAACACACGTACACTATTATGGACAGTGCTTTGTGAAGCCAGTTGTTCGACCCGAAAAATATTTTTCTTGATCTTGCAATGGCGGAACATTGATGACCATCTGTCCAGTAGTAAACCACAATAGAGCAACGATGCTCCTACATGCCGTTAGTATTGAAGCTATGACTTTGCAAACTCATCAGCCTCACAACTTCCCAATTTCTCCACTCAATTCCGCTGTTGCCAGGACCGTAGACGAGTCTAATCATAGGGTATTACGTTGCCACTAATAGTGCAGATAACCAGTCTTGAGCTCATAGTCAGCGAATTCAAGTCTAGGATTGTTACCTATCCAAAGGTTGCTGCGTTTCGCAGCAATATATACGCCGCTGTCTTAATAGCAGCCACCTCCGCTTGAAAAACGCTGCAATATTCGGGAAGCCTGAAACTAAGGTTGATATAAAGTTGCCGGCAGTAAACACCCACACTTACATTTCCCGCCAACTTCGACCCATCCGTGAATAAGCTCACCGCGCCTCACCTCCACCGACTCCTTCCAATCCAAACGTCCCTTCTTATATAAAAAATATGTATACAATTGACGATGAAAAATTCTGCACAACAACTATCAGCATTCGCATAGTCTACAGATACATGATGGGAATAGTTTTCCATAAACTTAACCAACCATGCAGGGACTTCAAAATTGCCTAGTAATACCATCTAACTAAAGCCGCTTTTGAGCAAGGATACTACCCCCAGCCAATCTCATATATTTTTGGATCAAAGTTCTCGGTCCGTGGCGGTACAAAAACGCCGTAAAAGTGCCAGATAAGTACTTGGCTACTATTCGAACAGTCCATCTAATCTTCTCCCGAGTTTTCTGCCTTTTTTCCGATAGTTCTCTGATATCCTCTCTATGGTAATATGATAAAGATTTGCCTATAACTGGATTCCAAACGGGACCATACTTCTTTCATCTAAAAGTAATGAAATCACGGAAAACATTTGAATCTTGCAGAATTACGATGTATCTTAGCCTTCTACCTATCAACATTAAAAGCTACAATCCCTTGAGGTCAGAATATTTTGCGCTCTATCGCTCTGGGAATTTCGAATAAAAATTCACGACACAAGATTTCTAACTAAAAGGTGAAACACAGATACTAAAGTAGAATTATAGACAAATGTGCTTAATTCATGATGATACAAAAATATATTCATAATTCTATATCTATTTGATTCAATTCTTTTTATCTTTTTATAGGCATATTCACACATATATATGTGTATAACGAATATATTGAAATATCAGCCCTGCAAAATTCACGCTTCACGACTCACTGCCATCCTAAATAAACTTTTGAACCCATAAGACGTTGCATCAGCGCACGTATTAGCAACAGTTGTTTGTGGCATGTAGCACAAAAAACCATTTGGAGTAAGATTACGGTGGGAGTATGCGAATGTGCGCCTGGTCTTAAGCGACAGTGATGAAAAAAAGCAGAGTAAGAAATGAAATTGAGGGAAGTTTTTCGTTGTGTTAAGTACATACATATACATATGTTTAATTTGATTTTAACGGCTCTGAAAATTCGCTTGCTATTTATATTATTCAATTTCAATTTCCGTGTGCTACATTTATTTTCTTTTTTCGTCTATTCATTTAAAAAAAAATGCAAATATTTTGAAATCGTAAAATGCGAAATTATTTCCGCAACACATTTAGCATGCTTAAGTGCGTCAATTATCAGCGTTATTTTCGCTTAGCATTCGAAACGCACTTAATTGTGTTATTATCTATTTTGTTTGCGAATTCGTGATGCCTACATACAGTCGTGAAAACAATTTTCGCTTTTGCGTCTTGCTTATAGGCGTTTTATGTTACATGTTTCTAATTCTTTTGCGCTCCCTGGCGATAAATGGCGGGTTCCACATGCTTTAAATCGTCTTAAGACGTTGATTGATTTTTATACTCGCGCAACAAAGTTACTAGAGAGTATTATAGTTTTGTTCACATAACGGTTGTTTGTAACGGAGTTAGATATAGGGTTATATATACCAAAGTGATCAGGGTGAAGAGTGGAGTTCAAATTCCAATGTCTGTCTGTCCGTCCGTCCGTCTGTGTAAGCTGTAACTTGAGTAAAAATTAAGATATTTTTGATGAAACTTGGCACACTTATTTCTTGGCTCCATAGGATGGTTGCTTTCGAAAATGAGCAAAATCGAACCACTGCCACGCCCACAAAATGGTGAAAACCGAAAACACATAAAGTGCCATAACTAAGCCATAAATAAAGCTATGGAAATAAAATTTGGTACAAAGGATCGAACTATGAAGGGGCATATTTAAATGTACTTTTTTTTGGAGAAGTGGGCGTGGCCCCGCCCTCAAATAGGATTTTTGTATATATCTCGCAAACCAATAAAGCTATATAAACCAAACTTTCTGCAGTCGTTTAGCCACTTCTTAATACAGTCCAAAAATGAAAGAAATCGGATAATAACCACGCCCATCTCCCATTAGTGATGCAAACGATGTATCGATGTTTTTGAAACATCGATGTTTTCGTCAAAAAGCGTCGATGTTAGCCATCGATGTCTCGAATCTAAAAACATCGATGCATCGATGTTACTTTCAACGATGTTTTATGTCGATGTTTTATATAAAAATTTGACTTCACACCTTCACACTTTTTCGGGTATTAACTCGAAACCCTCTATTTGGATACGCTTTATTACATTGAAATTCGATTTTTGTAAAATTCGGAAAATTCGTTAAGGGAATGTGCGCATGGACAATACTGCGGTTACTTTTATGATTTATTTATACAATTTAATTCTGGCGTAGGCTACTGCGTTAGATCAGAGATTCAAATTACTGCATTTTAAAGATGTTATGGCTTTTTGCTTCATAAAAAATTCAAAGAATCGCGCTGATACAATGGAATCTTCGATGAGTGTGAAACAGAATACTCGTTTGATATTTGGAACCAGAATAAACATTTGGTCCACAAAAAAGTGAAATGTAAGCTGTCAAATTTATCTACAATTACAGGTACCGAAGGTTGGTTGGAAAGTGTATCTCGGCTGTTACCCCTACCAATTAGAAGCCAATAGAGTTTGGGTTGACATGAATACTGTGTTTTCGGAGTTGTATAAATAGGCTTATTAATATTTACACATTGTGGCCACTTCAGTGCCGAGTAAACGAACGTTTTCTAAACCCAGGGCAACTATCACGCAAGAGTAAAATCGATACATCGAACCATCGATGTTTCATTTCATGATGTTTGCATCCCTATCTCCCATACAAAGGTTAGGTTGAAAATTACTAAAAGTGAGTTAACTCTCTAACGAAAAACGTCAGAAACACTAAATTTCACATAAGAAATGGCAGATGGAAGCTGCACTCTGATTTTTTTACAAAATGGAAAATGGGCGTGGCGTCGCCCACTTATGGGTCGAAAACCATATCTCAGGAACTACTAGACCGATTTCAATGAAACTTGGTTTGTAATAGTTTCCTTACATCCCAATGATATATTGTGAAAATTGGCCAAATCGCTTCACAACCACGCCTACTTCCTATATACCAGAACTTTGAAGACGATCTGAATCGTTTACTTTACAATATATAAAGTAAGCACTAGATAGAGAAGATATCGGTGCAGAACTTTGCACAAATACTATGTTTATAGTGTGGCAGCCCCATTCTAAAAATCGCCGAAATCGGACCATAGGTTTTTAAGGCCCCATATATCGTACACGAGGACCTCGGTGCTTCTAACCTAATATTATGGTATCAAAGTGTGTATTATATAATATAAATAAAGTTAAATTAATAAATTGCGAGACTATAAAATGTTCGGTTACACCCGAACTTAGCCCTTCCTTACTTGTTTTAGATGGTTTTTTATTCGTAAGACGATCAGTAAAATGAATCATCCATCTACAACGGCTCGTGGGTTTAGAATTTTAATACCGTGAAATTTGATATGTAATAAGAAAAGTGCGAAATTATCAATCAGTTCGAAAAGTATAAATCGTCAATAAAATACAGAAAAGCATGAAAGGCGAACTATTTGAATCTGAAAGAGTTCTTCAACTCTCTGTTTTGTATTCTCTTCAAAAAGTTAAGGCTTCAAAAACATCTGAAAAATTTTATAATGCTAAAAAGATATACGCCATTCTGAAACCCATCTGAACTTGGATGCCAAGTTGTTTGGAACTTTAAGGCTAAGGCCATGAAATGAGCGGAAAAGCGACGAGCGGCAGTGTTGTGAGTGACTGAGCGACGATTTTGAGCGTCATGTGGCCATTTAATGAGCGTCATTTCTAAGCGGTTCATTGTTAAAGTGTTGTTGTCAAGGGCAGTCCGCTAAATATTTTAAAGAGAAAATCGCATTCATATTTGTAAATTTGTAGTTTCATATTTTATGAAAGAAAAATAAATTGGTGTTCATCCTAAAAGCGATGGACTAAAAATTAGAACAAGTTCCATTTCCGATAAGCGTCGCTCTGTCGCTCAAAAATGACGCTCACATGCCGCTCATTGTGTGGTCACTTCAATAGCATTTCATATGTTTTAATCGTAAACGGCTCTCCGTTCTGCCGCTAACCGCTTTGCCGCTCATTGGGTGGCCGTGGCCTAAGAGTTCGCGAATTCTCTATTTTGTGATGTTCCTTGTGATGTTTGGAATTGTCATGCAACTTGAACTGACTGTCAAGGTACTGCATTGGTTTGATAATTTCATCTGAAAGTGGGCATTAGGTGCTAGATATATATTATTTATTAGTTCCCGAACAAATTTCAATTCGAACTATCGCCGGAAAATGTTATGAAATGTGTAATTAATAATAAAACAATAAAAAAGCGAAAATTTCTGGAATTTTCACTAAAAAATATTTTGGAGTAGAGTTCCCACATATTAAAGAAGCACAACTGAGTAAGGTGTTGCAGAAGTGTAAGAAAAGAAAGGCGCCTAAGAAAACCTTATGGAATGTACTTGATAGAAATTTAGATTGATTTTTTTTACGTGATTGCCACATGTTGAAAAATGGATATGAGCCAAATATGATATGATTAAATTGGAAAGAAAATTAAGTGTTGAAATATATTTAGACTTAAAAACATATCTGGAAAGGGTTGCCACTTATTTTAAACAGTAAAAATTAGCAAAATAGTACACTATTCGTGATATATGTGCGGTGATTGAGAAAACTTGCGGAAGTGGTGCAATTAAGGCCATGTTTAACCCTAGAAAGATAACGTTATTTTTTACCCCTGGAAAGATAACGATACGTCATAATGACGTATCTCCTTTTAATGGATTTTGAGCTTCCTAAAAATATAAAAACTGTTTGTTTTTTAACTGAGATCACCACAAAATAAACATGTCAAAATATTTGCATAAAAAAGCATTTAGAAACTCAAGTAAAACTAACAAAAAACAAAAGCTCAAAAGCAACACGCAGCAGAAGCAGCCATACCAACCGTAGTCAAAATGTGACAAGTGCGCCACTGACACGCGCCTGACAGACATGACAAGACATTAATACACTTACAAGTTGCATAAGCAAAATGTCACGCATACGTAGTGGAGCACCGCACTTCCTGCGCGCTGCACATTTGTGGTTTGCGGTGCAAACATAACAAGGAACCGTTGAAGAAATTATATTTTTTTTCATTTATTATATAATATACTGTTTTTACGCAAATTATTTGTTGTTGTCGTTTGTTGTTATTACACATGTAGGGTGTTTGTATTATCCATTAAGACAACAGCAGCCAGCGCTTGTGCATACTAATAACAGCTTCATATGGGGCGAATGAGCAAAAACAGAGAAATTTACAAAGCAGCGTACAAATAAAGGTATTAACATGGATAAAATATGATGGAAAATCGTAGCACCAGATATTATGCACATAAATAAAGGGAGTAGGAAGTGGTGTTGGGTGAGAAATGGTGCCACCTCGCTAAAATTAGTATGTGCTATATGGAAATTCATGCATTCGGTGTTCTAGCGAAAACAAAAAAAACAGTATTAAAAGAATTTAAATAAAATAAATAAAAGAGAGCGCGGTATACATGTAAAATACCTAAACAATCTTTGTTAAGCTACTAGAAGTTGACCTGTTCGATGTCATGGTTATCAATGCGAATATGAAAAGTATTATATCTTACAAAATTTAAAAAATATCAAATGATGGATACAGAGAGGATCATAGAAAGAAGGAAACTGTTAAAATGGGACTTTTTATGTATTCTCCCCTTAACGATATTCATGTCGGTGAGTACGTAAACCATTGTGGAGGCATTTAGACCGCAATGGAATGCCGTTATGGGCATATTGATTACATTTTGAAGTGTTAGATATAGGGTTATATATACCAAAGTGATAAGGGTGAAGAGTGGAGTTCAAATCCGGATGTCTGTCTGTGCAAGCTGTAACTTGAGTAAAAATTAAGATATTTTGATGAAACTTGGCACACTTATTTCTTGGCACCATAGGAAGGTTGCTTTCGAAGATAGGCAAAATCGGATGCCATGCCGACAAAATGGCGAACACCGAAAACACATAAAGTGCTATAACTAAGTCACAAATAAAGCTTTGGAAATAAAATTTGTTACAAAGGAGCGCACTAGGAAGGGCCATATTTGGATGTAATTTTTTTTGGGAAGTGGGCGTGGCCCCGCCCCCAAATAGGTTTTTTGTACATATCTCGCAAACCAATAGAGCTATGTAAACCAAACTTTCTGCAGTCGTTTGTTTAGCCACTTCTTAATACAGTCCAAAAATGAAATAAATCAGATAATAACCACGTCCACCTCCCATACAAAGGTTAGGTTGAAAATTACAAAAAGTGCGTTAGCTCACTAAAGAAAAACGTCAGAAACCCTAAATTTCACATAAGAAATGGCAGATGGAAGCTGCACTCAGATTTTTTTTTTCAAAATGGAAAATGGGCGTGGCGTCGCCCACTTATGGGTCAAAAATCTATCTCAGGAACTACTAGACCGATTTCAATGAAAATTGGCTTGTAATAGTTTCCTTACATCCAAATGATATGTTGTGAAGATTGGCCAAATCGCTTCACAACCACGCCTACTTCCTATATACTACTTTACAATATATAAAGTAAGCAGTAGTGAAGATATCGGTGCAGAACTTTGCACAAATACCACGTTTAGAGTGAAAGAGTCTCATTCTAAAAATCGCCCAAAATCGGACCATAGGTTGTCAAGGCCCCATATATCGAACATGAGGACCTCGGTGCTTCTAACCTAATATTAGGGTTTCCAAATTTCAATGGACTTTATACAATATATATGATAAATATGTGGGGCAAATTGTGTATTATATAATATTAATAAAGTTAAATAAATAAATTGCGAGAGTATAAAATGTTCGATTAGACCCGATCTTAGCCCTTCCTTACTTGTTATTTATATATTTATTATAATATGTCATTTTTAAGTGAAGAACAAAATGCTACTTATACGCCATGTTGCACCAATGCAATCTTTCAATGCTTTTTAAATTTTTTTTCTCTGGTTTTATTATTTCTTTCTTTATCTTTTATGTGTTACTAGCAGACCCGGCCGCACGTTTTCGTGGCTAAAATATACATACATTAAATTAAGTTGGTCCAATCTTGGCTTCGGCGACGATATTGATTACTCGAGGTTGATTTATGTTACGCAGCATGATGACAACTCACACTACTTTTATTTGCCAAGTGAGTGGTGATAGTACAGACAATTTTAAATAGTTTGGGATAATTGACTACGTCATCCTGGTTTGTAGCTGTGTCAACTCTCTTGGACCGAAATTCTAAATTGTCGCATTAAGATCATCGATATTTTTTTTTTACCACCAATATAGGTCATTCAATTAGTCATTTATGGTTCTCATATTGAGGTTTCATGTCAGCAAAACTTCTCTTTCGAGTCAATGAAGTGACAGAAATCTGTTGGAAATGCTGTTAATCCATCAAGGTGTCAACTGACAACTGCTTCTACAATCGCAGTATGATATTGTTGGAAAAACACTCATATGTTTGTTGTTAATTGGCGATTCTTTATGTATCGCCACAAATTAAATGATTTTAGGCATACGATTAGACAGTTGATCCAGGAATAATTGGAAGAGTCTGGCATAAATCACCTGCTAACAGAATCCTGGCTCCACCAAAAACGTTCGTCGACAATCTCTTGATCTCTTTTAAAGTCCTGTGCAGTACCTCCAGCGACTTCTTGAATATTTGGAAAATCTTCGTTATAGCGTTATTTTTGGCGATTTTGCCGACTGGTGTTTCGTTCATTTGCAATTGAGGAGTAATTTTAAGGCCGAATGTGCCGTTTGTTTGCCTACTAACAGGTGCCAAGTTACCCCTATTCCCGTTAACCTTAGTGGTGAAAATGAGTGAAATTGGTTCTGGAATCACATCAGCCCTTATATACTATATATTATGATTTTCTATGGTACTTTATGCCGAATATATAGACCAAATTGTGTGTTATCTTAATAAAATTACATCAATAAATTGCGAGAGTATAAAATGTTCGGTTGGACCCGAACTTAGCCTTTCCTTATTTGTTACAAATTGTTTTGGGCAAAATATTATTTTTTTGTTTTCTCTTTTTATATTTTTCTTGTCAACTCGAATAAAATTCTCTTATTATTATCTTCCTCGCAATTTTTCCATATTTAGTCACTTTCTAATCTTTTTCTGGCTTTCCACGAATATTTCAAGACTAAAATTAGCCAGATCGGTTTGGCCGTTCTCGTTCCCTAGTGACGCCTACATCTCTACAACGCTTAGTTAGCCGCCGAGCGGATATTTTTCAAAATTGTGATATCGTTTGAATGGAATGTCAGAATCTAATAATTCAAAAAGTTATATAAAGGTTTTGAAGCGATCTTAAATAATAAATCATTTATTTCGATAAGGATTAATACTAAGGTAAAAATAAAGAGCCTTTTCAAGTAGTGGTATTTTAATGAATTTTTGTTTTTATAAAATCGCTTTTTGTGACAAAACTATAATAGTTAGAGATATGATATCGCGACGTTTTTTGTAGATAATGATAAGTTCTACAAAATTGTAGTACATCTCTTTGTTATATCTTCAATCGTTTTCGCAGCATTCGCGATTAAAGAAAGTTTTTTGGTATTTTTTTTACATTATCGGAGTTTTGGTAAGGAACCCTATTTTTTTTTTTTAAACTAAATATAGCCTATGTCACTCAGGGATAGTATAGCTTTCCAACGGTGAAAGAATTTGTCAAATCGGTACAGTAGTTTCGGAGCCTATTCGAAACAAACAAACAAAAAAAAACAAACATTTCCTCTGTATAATATTAGTATAGATATTCCTTTAATTGAAGACCTTAATCCACTACCTCAATCGAGAAATGTAACAAAATCAATGTATTTAGAAATCTCCAAAATTAATAAATTTATTTTCGTTTGTTCAAAGACTTTTTCGTATTAGCTTGAAGAGATTTAAATATTACATACATACACTACAAAAAAATCAAAGACCGGAGCATCCACATGTAGAGACCAAGATGGTAATCTGGTAACCGATGTCCAGGGCATACTGGGATTATGGAGGGAACACTTCTCCGACCTGCTGAATGGCAGTGAAAGTACAACACCAGGAGATGGCGAACCCGATTCCTCAATCGATGACGATGGAATAGATATTCCATTACCCGACCATGAAGAAATTTGAATAGCACCTGAAGAACAACAAAGCGGCAGGGTCCGATAGGTTACCGGCTGAGCTATTGAAATACGGCGGCGAAGAACTGATAAGGTGCATGCATCAGCTTCTTTGCAAAATATGGTCGGAAGAAAGCATGCCTGACTGGGATCTTAGTGTGCTCTGCCCAATCCATAAAAAGGGAGATCCCACAAACTGTGCCAATTACCGTGGGATAAGCCTCCTAAATATCGGCTATAAGGTTCTATCGAGCGTACTGTGTGAAAGACTTAAGCCCACCGTCAACAAACTGATTGGACCTTATCAGTTTGGCTTTAGACCTGGAAAATCCACCATGGACCAGATATTCACCATGCACCAAATCTTGGAGAAGACCCGTGAAAAGAGGATCGACACACACCACATTTTTGTCTATTTTAAAGCTGCTTTCGACAGCACGAAAAGGAGCTGCCTTTACGCCGTGATGTCTGAATTTGGTATCCCCGCAAAACTAATACGTCTATGTAAGCTGACGTTGAGCAACACCAAAAGCTCCGTCATGATTGGGAAGGACTTCTCCGAGCCGTTCGATACCAAACGAGGTTTCAGACAGGGTGACTCACTATCGTGCGACTTCTTCCATGTATTGCTGGAAAAAATACTACGAGCTGCAGAGCTAAATAGAGAAGGTACATTCTTCTATAAGAGTGTACAGCTGCAGGCGTACGCCGATAATATTGATATCATCGGAAGCAACAATTGCGCCGTTTGTTCTGCTTTTTCCCGCATGGATAAGGAGGCGAAGCGAATGGGTCTGGAGGTGAATGAGGACAAGACGAAATATCTCCTGTCATCAAGCAAACAGTCGGCGCACTCGCGTCTTGGCTCCAACGTCACTGTTGACAGTCATAACTTCGAAGTCGTAGATAATTTCGTATACCTGGGAACCAGTATCAACAACACCAACAATATCAGCCTCGAAATCCAGCGCAGAATCACTCTTGCCAACAGGTGCTACTTTGGACTGAGTAGGCAATTGAACAGTAAAGTCCTCTCTAGACGAGCCAAAATCAAACTCTACAAGTCACTTATCATTCCCGTCCTGATTTATGGTGCAGAAGCTTGGACGATGTCAACATCAGATGAGACGACACTAGGAGTTTTCGAGAGGAAAATTTTGCGCAAGATTTATGGTCCTCAGAACATTGGCAACGGCGAATACCGCAGACGATGGAACGATGAGCTGTACGAGTTAAACGACGACATTGACATAGTTCAGCGAATAAAAAACAGCGGCTACGCTGGCTAGGTCATGTTGTCCGAATGGACGAAAACACTCCAGCCCTGAAAGTGTTCGATGCAGTACCTGCCGGAGGAAGCCGAGGAAGGGGAAGGCTTCCACTCCGGTTATTATTCTCATAATAAAACTACATAAATGTATGGCGAAAGTATAAAATTTTCGGTTACCCCCGAACTTAGCATCTCCTTACTTGTTTAATATATGGTTTTGTCAATATCAGAAACTATTTTCCCGCCTTTGATTTTGGAGGAGACATGTAGAACAAAATGTCTACCACTTACTTCCTTTTGCTTAAGATATTAAAATGGACAGATTGCGATCATATGACACTTTAAGCATAAACAATTTAATTTATGTGATACATTTTAATATGGAATTAATAAAATGTGCGAAACAAACAGATAGGTACTTATCGGTGTGGCTTTAGACCTGGAAAATCTACAACTGACCACATCTTCACTATGCACCAAATCTTGAAGAAGACCCGTGAAAAGAGAATCGACACACACCATCCGAAAAGGGCTTGCCTTTATGCCGCTATGTCTGAATTTGATATCCCTGCAAAATTAATACGGCTGTGTAAGCTAACGTTGAGCAACACCAAAAGCTCCGTCAGTATCGGGAAGGACCTCTCCGAGCTTTTCGATACCAAACGAGGTTTCAGACAAGGTGACTCACTATCGTGCGACTTCTTCCATCTATTGCTGGAAAAAATAGTACGAGCTGCAGAGCTACATAGATAGTACAGCTGATGGCGTACGTCGATGATATCATTGGAAACAAAACCCGCGCCAAACAGTCAGCGCATTCGCGTCTTGGATCCCACGTCACTGTTGACAGTCATAACTTTGAAGTTGTAGATAATTTCGTACACCTGGGCACCACCATCAACACCAATACACACAATTGAGAAGATTACCAATTGGCGCCAAAACGAGGAATAAATGGCGCGCTGTCGTGAACTCGGCTAAGCGGTCTCTACACCAGTCTAGAAGAAGACAATTTTTAAGGTTTTAACAAAAAACGGGGTTTACCCAGAACTCAACAGTTTGGAAAAAAACGGATGTAACAGATATTTACCAAACCGATAACACAAAGGCCTTAGTATAGTCATAATATACTATATTCATAATTTAAAAAAAATCTCGGAATGGTTATTGCGGTTAAATATTTTTAAATAAATTTCTAAATAAACATATACGCATTATGATTAATAATCATGATACGAATCATACATATAATAATTGTTATGAGCACGAATTTATATCTCTGGTATAAGTGAACTGTATTTATACTACAAGTTCATACAGGTAATTTCTGCAGTAAAGAGGAACATTAATTTTCTACATTTTGGTAAGTGGATACTAGCTTTGTTCACATAACGGTTGTTTGTAATTCAGAAAACTAAACGAATTAGATATATGGTTATATATATTAGGATGAGGGACGAGTTGAAATCCGAAAATGGTCGAAATCGGACCAAAGTGTCATAACTAATGGTGGCACCATAATCCACAAAAAATCTTCGAGTTAGAGAGACTTCGAATCCAAGGGAATTGGGAAGAATAGTTATATAACCGCACAAGATGCGATGACATACGTTTGCGCCTATAGTCATCCAGATTTATATATATATATATTTGGCGTAGGAACCGCTTTAAGCGATTATAGCCGAGTCATCCAGATTTGCTCATCACAATTATATGCAATCCAACATGGAATGAAATTTAAGAATTTTTGATGTACTTTTAATCAAGCATCATGTTTTTGGAAAGACTCGCTGCTGGATGTATTCCATGAATGGTAATAGGATTGCCACATGCAACAAAACAAAATTACGGCAGATCAAATTGACCGAATCATCTTAGTAGAAATACCAGATACGGTCATTGCTCTAAACTTATTCGACGTCGTTTACATAATTAGATGATGCATAATCCATGTGGCACTCTTGCACGATTCAGCGTGTATGTTTGATGGATGGCGGATTCATCGATCTGAAAGTACGAAACGTCGCTCTCAAATACCTTTAAAACACTAATTAATAACCCCATATAGCAACGGCAATCTTCGGAGTAGAGAATGTAGCCGCACCGCTCTATGAAATCAAGCTAAACTAAATTCAGGAACTAAATCTTCGTGATTATGTTGCACATTGGAAGCACATCAGACAGTTGGTTCCAGAGCAAAGCATTGGACTGTTTTTGATCAAAATACTGGTAAGACTATACATCTTTCACCCATTGTAGCAACCATTCGATCACAAAATAATATTGCAGTCTGGAATTGTAGTAACTGAGTTAAAATTGAAATGGTCACAACTCTCTATATAAACCTATTAATAAGAGGACTTGCGATCCAGAAATTATAAAAATCAATGACAAGCCGTGAATTCCGAAACACCTTTCACCTTTAAAAAACTAATGAGTTCTATTCCATGTTCGACACATTTAGTAAGATAATTAAATAAATCTGAGAGCTCTACATCGGTCATAATATCCACTTCTGCGCTATAACTTCCAGCCATCAAAGATCTATTTTAATTTAAGTAGAAATACAAGAAACAAGCATAAACAACAGCTAAATTATACGGGATTCATCAACTCTTATAATATCAGAACACAACTTTGTGCTTATGTACCCATGGCTCTAAATATCAGTAAATATCTGAGACGTCCTAATGAATGTATTAAACTATAAATGTTATGAAATAACCTCACGTCCACAAGACTCGTATATTAAATCTCAATATCGTAAAATATAAATAGATCTTAAATTTTCTAAATCCCCACATATTTACCTGATGATAATGTGCCCTTGTGCTAAAAACCCAATATACGGTTTTTCAAACTTCCGTTGGTCTTTATACTGTATATATCGCTCAATATGAACATACTCAACAATTCCTTACTTATTTACTCAAATGTTTATTTAAATGCTATATATTTCTTCATAAAGTATACAATTGAGAGGATTTTGTTAGTAGTGGCCATATAAGTTTATAGTATGAGAGTTGAAAATAATAGACAAGTTTGATTAATTATTTATACTTTCTGTTTCACAAAAGAGGGGGAGGTATATTTCAAGCATCTACACCACCATATATTTCGCCAATTAACTTGTCCCATAACATACATTCGTCCATTTACTTCTCAACTCAACTTGTCCCATAACATACATTCGTCCATTTACTTCCAGCATATCGGTATTCTGTTCTCTACCCACCCCTTTATATGGCATAGCATAGCGTAATTTTTCCCAAAATCTGGGATCTTCCCAATCCAAGTAAGTATTCATCTGCAAATATGCCCGCAATTCCTTATCCAATAACTCGTTGTTCGTAATTTCACCGTAATTCACAAGAATTATGCGCGTACGACCCTCATTCAACGAGCATTGATGCGCTGTGCGAAACTCCATGCGCGCCCAATCCGATTCGATGAAGTGCTGCGACAGCACTATGATCGTACGACGCGACTGATCGACCGATTCGATAATTTGTTCCGCTATATAGGCGCCCGGCAGCCAATTACGTTCGTGTGTGCATATGAGAAATGGTGGATCTTCGCTCTCTTCAAGACGCGGAAGTAGGGTGTGGTTGACGAAGTCAGCATCTTGATGGGCTTACGATATGAAAGCATCGAATTTTTTATTTTTATCCAATTCGGATTCTTTTATACAACAAGCCAATATGTTGTGAGCATGTAGCCAGACTTTCACTTCCAAATTATATTTATAAAACAGTGCGATAAACAGCAGTGAAATAATAATGACTACTGTTGCGGTTGTGACACTTGCGATCACAAATGGCGAACCTTCACCGTTAACCACAACTTTGCACAAGTCGTCCACATTTGCGGAGACCAGTGCAACATTCTTTAGGTTAACACAGTGTAGCAGCTCGACATCGGGACTACGTCGCTGTTGTGCGCGTATGGTATACAAAAAATGCTGCGCAGTACAATCGCACCACCATGCATTTCCACTCAGATACAAAAACTGTAGTTTATCGCTGTCATTGAGTAGTGCGCGCAACAAATCAGCACTTAAAGATTTTAGGCGATTACTACGTAGATCTAAAACCGTTAAATTGACGGGCAGTTGAAAGAGGCTGACATTGGTGATTTGATTGTACGAGGCGTTGAGTTGCGTAACGTTGGCATAGCCGAAGGTGGTGTTTGGCGGCAAAAAAGTCAGCTGATTAACACTAATATCGAGTATTGAACTCGTGCGATTAACTTGTTCGGGGCGTGGCAGCTTGTCGATAACGTCGAGTTGTCTACCGTTGCAATTGATGGTCAGCAAGTCGGATTGTGCGTAACAGTCGCAGTTTGTAGGACAAAATATCGGTTGCCAAGCACAAAGCTCGTCGCGTCGCAAATGTGCGATATCCGTTAGTAGTTCGGTTGACGTCTCCTTACACTGTAAATCAGTGAAAAGCGGGCGATAATTATTATTGTAAATCCACGCCAATTTACAATCGCACACAACAGAATTGTCGGTCAGTTCGATTTCGCGCACACAATCGTCTGTTGTATTTGGTAAATTTGTTAAGATGTCACACAAACGATTGTGACTCAAATCGATCACCGTCGCATTAATCTTGGGCCTTCCTGTGTAAGTTTTAGGTTGCAACTTACTGTTGAACTCGATATATTGCTCTAAAACCAAAGGTATATCGTCATTGAAATGTGTTAATAATTTGTCCCAAAAAATAGTTTTCAAGTTGTTCTTGCTTAAGTCTAGCCAATACAGGTAGAGCTTGTTTGGGCGAAGAGTTTTGGTGGTAGATGTGTCAATAAATTGTAACTAAGATCCAGTATTAGAAGTTTACGCTGCTTTTCAAATAGTTTCTGTGGCACTACACTAATTTTATTGCTACTCAAATTCACATAATTTAATTGAGTAAGTGATGTAAAGAGATTAGCGTCCAACACTGGCATATTATTTCCGACTAAGTCCAGTCCATCTGATCTCGGTAAAGCTTTTAAAATATTCCGTTGTCAAGGTGGGATTATTCCATGAACTTTCTACGTTAAGCTGAAGTTTGTAGCCTGAATTTCTATCAACATGTAATTCAAATGGTGTAAAGTCAATGTCATCTCTGGATATTACAATTATTTGTAGTTTAAGAATATTTTGAAATATAAGTTCAATATTTGTAACAGCAAGTTGCGAATTATAGATCAAAATTAGTTTATTCAGTTCATTTGTATATATAGGTTGTCGTTTCGAAGCAAGTTCTATATATATGTGTGGGATGTCCACAATAATAATAAATAAATTATAATTCTTAAGTAGGATGTGTGTAGCTGCTGCTGCGAGATCACCAGAAAAAGGAAGGGTCGAACAGATGATATTTCAGTGTTGCCATATCAGCATCAAATAATTATATTGCAGGGTTGCATTTTAGTTGATGATGTTGATTGAAGTTTGGCCTTGCCACAACACTCCCCCCTATGCGGGAAAGCGAAAACGTACTCGTCGTCCAGATTTTGTTTGATATTCCTTCTGCTTAGTTGTTTGATTGGACGGGGTTTGTTTATCCTCTGCGACGAAAGCTGATTTTAATCGGTCGATGGAAATGTTCACGTCCTTTCCTCGGATTTTGACTTTGAAAAATTTGTCATTTCGTTTGACTACGGGAAATGGTCCCTCGTATGGAGGTTGAAGAGGCTGACGAATTGCGTCATTGCGTACGAAAACTGATGGCGTTGACTGTAAATTCTTTTCCACGAACGGTGCATGCGCTGAGTTATTTGTTGTTGGTGACGGCTTCAGTGCCTGCATGCGTAAGCGTAAATTTTGGACGAATTCGCATTCGTTAGCGTTGTGCGTATGTTTTTCCGAAAAGAACTGACCAGGTAATCGAACAGTGTTTCCGTAAACCATTTCTGCGGGTGTCGCTTTTAAGTCCTCTCTCCATGAAGAACGAAAACCTAAAAGAATTAGTGGGAGTACTTCGACCCATTTGTCTGTCATGTAGCATTTTATTGCTGTTTTCAAAGATCTATGCCACCGCTCTATAAGCCCATTTGACGCTGGGTGATATGCGGTTGTACGTAAATGTTTTACGCCTAACAGTCTGGAAAGATCTCGGAAGAGTGCAGATTCAAATTGTCTGCCCTGATCCGTTGTTATTCTACTCGGTACCCCAAATCTGGCGATCCAGTGTGTGTAGAAATTGAATGCTATTGTTTCTGTCGTCATGTCTTCGAGCGGGTATGCCTCCAACCACCGGGAATAGCGATCGACTATAGTCAAGCAGTATCGATATCCCTTGCAAGGTGGTAATGGCCCTACAATGTCCATGTTAATATGGTCAAATCGTTGTTCCGGTAACATAAATGTTGATAGTGGTGCTCTGTTGTGGCGTTGTATTTTGGATCTTTGGCATGGGATGCACTGCCTGGACCATAAGCGGCAATCTTTTCGGAGACCAGGCCATACGACCTTCTCCGCGATTAATTTTGTGGTTTTAGCCGCGCCGGTGTGTGCCATGTTGTGTATTGAGTCGAAAGCTGTTTTGCGAAATGCCGGAGTTAAGTACGGTCGGACTTTGTTGGTGCTTACATCGCAAAAGATTTCTGTATCTGTGCCTGGAATCGGAAAAGTTTTCATTGTTAGGTTGCAATTCGAATTAAGTAAACGTTTGAATTCTGAGTCGGACTTTTGACTCTCCGCAAGTTTGGCGAAGTCGAGAGTGTTTGGAGTATGTATGGCGTCGATGCGTGACATTGTATCAGCTACTATGTTGTCTTTTCCGGG
The DNA here is from genome assembly GCF_028554725.1 of Zeugodacus cucurbitae. Lineage (NCBI taxonomy): Eukaryota > Metazoa > Arthropoda > Insecta > Diptera > Tephritidae > Zeugodacus > Zeugodacus cucurbitae. Next base: position 17,149,479 of record NC_071671.1, read on the forward strand.
GATGTATCGAATGTCTGTTGTGAATTGTGCGATAAATTCAGAATGACGCATTTGACGCGGGGATGCCTTTTCTAGCTTTTGCTGGAACACATATTGTAATGGTTTGTGGTCCGTAAGGATGAAAAATGGTCTACCTTCGAGCATATGTTGAAAATATTTCACTGCTTTGTACGCCGCTAATAGTTCTCGATCGTAAGTGCTGTATCTTGTTTGTGGTTCGGTAAGGCGTTCGGAATAAAAGCCTAGTGGTTGCCACTGGTTGTTGTCGTGTTGTTGTAGTATAGCTCCTACAGCAGTTCCCGAAGCATCTACAGTTAAACTTAGTTGTGCCGCGGGCTTGGGGTAAGCGAGTAGAGTTGCATTACATAATTCGTTTTTGCATTGCTGAAATGCCTCTTTTGCTTCGTCGGTCCACTCTACAAGTGATGTGTCGTTTTTGGTGTTACCTTTCACTAACTTGAATAAGCTCATTTGTGTGTTTGCAGCGCAGGGCAAAAATCTTCGAAAAAAGTTTATCATGCCGAGGAAACGTCGCAAATCACATGACCTGGTTGGTAATTTAAAATTTCGAATGGCTTGAACCTGTTCTTCTGGTGGTGAGATTCCATTGCCGTTTATTTTGAATCCTAAAAATTTCACTTGTGGCTGGCCTAGTATGCATTTCGAGCGGTTGATGACTAGTCCGTATTCGCGTAGCTTTTCAAATACTAATTGGAGATGTTGGCGATGTTGGTTCATGTCCTTTGATGATATCAATATATCATCGAGATATGGACAGGCGAAATCGTATTCGCGGAAGATGTGATCCATGAATCTTTGGAAGGTTTGACTGGCGTTCCTAAGACCAAAACACATGAACGGAAATTCAAACAAGCCAAATGGCGTAGTAATTGCTGTCTTTGGAATGTCGTTTGGTTCCACAGGAATCTGGTGGTATGCCCGGCGCAGATCGAGTGTTGAGAAAATTCTGCAACCATGCAGTGAATGTGTGAAGTCGTGGAGGTGTGGAAGGGGATACCTGTCGGGCTCGGTGACAACGTTTAATCGCCTGAAGTCTCCACATGGTCTCCACTCGCCGTTTTTCTTCTTCGTCATATGTAATGGGCTTGCCCATGGACTGCGAGATGGACGACAAATGCCTGCGTCCAACAAAAATTGTATCTCGGCTTTTGCGGCTTTCAGTTTCTCAGGTGATAAACGTCTCGGTTTGGAGAAAACTGGTGGCCCTTTCGTGACGATGTGGTGTGTGACCAAGTGATGTTGTTTTTTGGTTGTGAAATTTTCTATTGTGATGTCTTGGAACTTTCTCAATAAATCCTGGAATTGTTGATTTTCATTAATGCAAGATAAATTCAAATCTACTTCATTATTAGCTGACACTGAACATAGTTTGCTGATGCTTGTGATGTCGTCGATTAGTTTTCTTTGTCGTAAGTTGACTGATAGGTTGAAATGTGATAGAAAATCCGCTCCGATGATGGCTTGCGACACGTCGGCAATGATAAAGTTCCAGGAAAATTGTCGTCGTAGACCTAAATTGAGGAACATTACTTTTTCACCATAAGTTTTTATGGTCGACCTATTCGCTGCGTAGAGGTAGTTATTTTTGTTGCCCGGCGCAGATCGAGTGTTGAGAAAATTCTGCAACCATGCAGTGAATGTGTGAAGTCGTGGAGGTGTGGAAGGGGATACCTGTCGGGCTCGGTGACAACGTTTAATCGCCTGAAGTCTCCACATGGTCTCCACTCGCCGTTTTTCTTCTTCGTCATATGTAATGGGCTTGCCCATGGACTGCGAGATGGACGACAAATGCCTGCGTCCAACAAAAATTGTATCTCGGCTTTTGCGGCTTTCAGTTTCTCAGGTGATAAACGTCTCGGTTTGGAGAAAACTGGTGGCCCTTTCGTGACGATGTGGTGTGTGACCAAGTGATGTTGTTTTTTGGTTGTGAAATTTTCTATTGTGATGTCTTGGAACTTTCTCAATAAATCCTGGAATTGTTGATTTTCATTAATGCAAGATAAATTCAAATCTACTTCATTATTAGCTGACACTGAACATAGTTTGCTGATGCTTGTGATGTCGTCGATTAGTTTTCTTTGTCGTAAGTTGACTGATAGGTTGAAATGTGATAGAAAATCCGCTCCGATGATGGCTTGCGACACGTCGGCAATGATAAAGTTCCAGGAAAATTGTCGTCGTAGACCTAAATTGAGGAACATTACTTTTTCACCATAAGTTTTTATGGTCGACCTATTCGCTGCGTAGAGGTAGTTATTTTTGTCAGGATGTCTACGTTGTTGTTGCGTCGGTGGAATTACGCTGACTTCGGCTCCTGTGTCGATAAGGAAATTCATTGCGGATTTTTTGTCTCGAACGATTAAGCGGCGGTTTGTGTTGTTGAGCCTGTCGTCGGCCGCCATTGACGACAGACTAGTTAGTTTAACTTTTTTGCGCAGGGGCTGCGACATTTTTTGGCTTCGTTGCCGAATTTCAGGTGGTACCAGCACAGACCATTTGAGCTGTCATTTTGCTTGCCGGAACGAGATGGAGGACGGTTCCTGCTTCGACTTCTGGATCGATGATTAATATTTGCTTTAATCGAAGCTATCTCTTTTACAATTTCAGCTAATTGTTTCTCGATGCTGGATTGCGCTTGTGTGGTTATGTGTTGGGCTTCGACCGCGTGTACCTGTGGTGTGTCGCTAACCTCACTTATTTTGTCTGCGAGTAGGGCTAATTTGTCCAGAGGTTCATTGCTGATGGAAATTATTAGGCGCATGTTGGATGGTAGTCGACTCATCCAGATGGACTTTAGAATGTTGTCATTTATTTCGCTGCCGGCTAAACTACGCATTTCACGCAAGAGCTGTGATGGCCGCATATCACCAAGCTCTTGCTCTTGCAGTAGTTTTTTAACACGTTTTTGCTCCGAGTCAGCGAATTGCGTGATTAAGCGATTTTTCAGCGTGAGATATAAGTCACTGTTTGGGGGATTTAAAATTATATCACTTATTTGAGCCAGCACGTTGCTTTCTATTGCGGCCACGATGGTGTGGTACTTGGTTTTGTCGCTCGTTATTCCTCCGGTAATGAATTGCGACTCCACTTGCGCGATCCACAGTTCTGGCTTTGCGTGCCAGAATGGTGGAATCTTTATCGAAACTTTTGCCACTTCCACGTTGCGGGCGTGCAAATTTTCTTCTAACTGGTTGAGTGCTTCGTCCTCGGCCATTTTAACTTACGTCGGGGTCACCAATATGTGGGATGTCCACAATAATAATAAATAAATTATAATTCTTAAGTAGGATGTGTGTAGCTGCTGCTGCGAGATCACCAGAAAAAGGAAGGGTCGAACAGATGATATTTCAGTGTTGCCATATCAGCATCAAATAATTATATTGCAGGGTTGCATTTTAGTTGATGATGTTGATTGAAGTTTGGCCTTGCCATTTGCCTTTGCAATTTATCTCATCCAAATAACTTGAGTTGTGTAGCAAGTTAATATTTAGTTTTGTTTCTTTTGGACAAACCACTAACATTTCGCCCCCGTTTGAATCCAAGCCCATGTAAATATCACCGAATTCATCGTCAATACGACAAGAAACACCAAAATAACAAAAATAAGAGATTCCTTCATACGAAGGGCAATGCTCATCGTATTGCGGTAGATCGATAAGTTCGGTAATGTTCGATTCGGCAACGAGCACAAACACAACCTTGTTGTTGTTTAATAGTAAATCACTTAGTATATAGACGAGTATTATATACATATTTAGTAGTTTCAGTTTGATTGAGTTTAATATTTATTTTTCCTCCACGCCAAATAGACCTTGCAGACCAATTTACATTTGCGAAATACTAAATAATAAGTTTGAGATTCTATCAGTTTAACTCATTTAAATAGTTCTTTAATTTCTTATCAAGAAAATATTTGTAAAACCGCAAACCCGAATTGTTGGCTAGTTGTTGTTGTGAAATTTATAAAAACCAAATCATACTCTAACACGAATTTACACTCAGGTTTTGAAGGGAGAGCAATATTAAATATGTACAGTATAAACTCGGTAACCGCAACCCTCGATACACGCAACTCCTCGATTCATGCAACACTATAAAACATAGCATTGTAACCTTTATAAGTGCAGCTACTCAAAAATATTGACCTCAATAACTGCAACTTTACATCTAAATATGTTTTGCATCAGTTCTTTTTTGTCGGTTTCTTCTTATGGCATTTTTTTGTTATGTATTCACAAACTGATCGTTATTTTACCGTTGCTCTGTCGACTTTGCTGTTTTTTGTGTGCGTTAAGAGCAATTGTCAACAAATGACTTTCATTATCAGTTTATTTTGCAACACGCCAGTAGTGTTTTATGTGTAAAAGTCATGGTGGTCACAAAAAAATTAATAAAACTAACAATTAAAGAAAAAACTGAAATTTTGGATAAACTAGAAAGTGGTGTATCAACAAAAGCTCTTTGTATTGATTATAAAGTTCACAGATCGACAATAACAAGAATAAAGAAGAAAAAAGCTTGTATTCTTAAATATGCCACAAATATGGAAGCTGGGCCAGGAAAACGTCAAACCTTAAAATCTTGTGAATACCCAAGAATGGAAAAGGCTCTCTACAAGTGGTTTTTGAAACAAAGGAGTGAAAATGTGCCTATATCCGTCGGTATCGTCAAAGCAAAAGCTCGCAAGCTCCATGAGAAAATAAGAGAAAAGACAGGATGTTTTCATGCAAGTAATGGTTGGGTATCTAATTTCAAAAAGCGATATGGCCTCCGCCACTTGAAAATTTTTGGAGAGAAGCTTTCCAATAAGACAGCGTCCGTCGGCCCATTTGTAATACGTTTTAGAAATAAAATCAAGGAGCTTGATCTTTCTGCAGAACAAATTTACAATGCCGACGAGTCCGGATTGTTTTTCAGGCAGATACCAGATAAAACGTTGGTGAGCTTCAAGGAATCATCTGCTCCTGGTCGGAAAGTTAGTAAGGAAAGAATAACATTTCTCGCATGCACAAAGGCTTCGGGTACGCACAAAGTTAAGCTCTTTGTCATTGGAAAAGCAAAAAACCCTAGAGCATTCAAAAATTTTCAAAAAATGCCCGTTGTCTACAAGGCTAACAAGAACTCGTGGATGACTTATTTGTTTTTCGAAGACTGGTTTCATCATACGTTTGTTCCTGAGGTGAGAAATACGAAATGTATTGAATTTTTGTTTAAAATGTATTTGTATTTTTTTGGATTGTTATAGGTACGCGAATTTCTAGAATTCAAGGGACTTCCCAAAAAAGCCCTATTGGTCTTGGATAACGCCCCGTGTCATCCTAAAGACAATGAGATGAAAAGTGATGATGGAATGATAACCGTTATGTGTCTTCCACCTAACTGTACCGCGATCCTCCAACCAATGGACCAAAACGTTATTAACTTAACAAAAGTCTATTACAAAAAAAGTCTTTTGGAGCATTTAATAGGGAATAAAACCACTCATCTGGAGGAAAAAATAAAGGAATTCAACTTAAGACATGCTATCTGTCTTCTTGTAAATTCATGGGAAAAAGTGTCAGCAAGCTCCATTCGCAAGTGCTGGAATATTTTAATGAAACCAGATGTTGAGTGGAGTGAAGAGGACGATATTCCTCTCAGCATTCTAAAAAGAGAAATTGAAAATGAACGCGCAATCCTTGTACCAATGCTCCAAGAACTTGCACCAAATGATTCGTTCACAAATGAAGAGCTAAATGAATGGATGCACGAAAGTGTTGCTTATCAAGAAGTGGATAAAGAAGCCGTAGAAATTGAAAATTCTGATGTTATTCCACCTCCTAAAATAAAAGTATCAGTTGCTATGCAATCTTTTAACACATGCATTCAGTGGGCTGAGGAAAACGATATTCCAATAAAAGACATTATATTTCTGAAAGAGCTTCGTGAAAGAGCCATAATAAAAACACTTAATAAGAAGAAAGTGCATACAACAATACCCGATATGTTTAAAAAATAAAATTTTTAATAAAAAAATAAGCTTTCTATATCATAAAACGATTTTCATTTGTCATATTTCTTGTTATATATTTTTCCTCGTTGGGTGCAACAAACTCAATAAGTGCAACTACCTAGATTTCTATTAGTTGCGATTACCGAGTTCGTACTGTACAGTTTGATTTTTGTGTAATCGATTATATATGGATAGCGAATATTCAATAATCGATAATTTATCGATAACAAATTTAAAGCAATCGCTAATATATCGTTAATATCGCCAGAGTAATCAATAATATATCGATAATTAATCGACTTTTAAATTTTTAATATTTTTATACTTCGCAACATTAAAAAATGTTTCGTTTATTATGTATTGAAAACCACTCATTTAATTCGGTTTTTATCGCTTCAGCATTTTGTTATATTTTTGAATATTTGACAATTATGGCTACTCATTGTACTTCCAGGTTTAATAAATCGTATAGAATAGTTCAATTATTGCAACCTAATTTGTTAATTAGTTACTGACTGAGCCCCATTCGCGAACCGCATATTGTTGTTTATTTGAAGATCGAAGAACGACGGAAGCAAGGGAATGCGGTTCCTGTGGGTCGCAAGTACAGAGTTCACCAATAGAATAACGAATGTTATTTGAGTCAATACCACCGGTTAATGGTACGTACAATATTCTCAACATATCATGGACCACGTACAACTCAATTTACAGGACAATGCCCCATAATCCGACAATCATTAAAGCAAATATCTCTACACCTCCAAGTCAGTTACATACATTTTTTGCTATCATCATTCGACATGTTTTCCATAGAACCCTTCCAACCTGTGGCATTTTTACAAGGATAATATATCAGAAGACTTTGTACATCAAATTTGTGTTGGTTCACGAAACTCCGATCTTGAATGAATGAGGAATGAAACACTCCGCAAGGCCAAAAGTTTAACAGCATCGAAAATTATCATTTGGGGGCAAATTCACAATAGCGCGAAAACGAGCATTACGCAATGCCTCGAGATGTTCTGTGGAATCAATTAGTTTACAACTTCGCGTTTCTAATTTCCGCCGCAAACTGTCAGTAATTCCACGCTGAACTGCTGCCGACAAAATAAAGGATTGGCTCAAATCATCGAATCTATGGCGCTATGTGAAGAAATGCCAGCTGACCACAAACATGCGAATTGCAATGCCGAACGATGCATCCGCAGAAAATTTTCCCGAACAATTGCTGACTTTCGGTAATGGTCGAGAACATGCCAACGAAACGAGTGGATGTATCAACCAACCAAAACTTTACAACGGAAGAAAATTGATGAAAAATGTAATTAACGCGACGAGTGACAGTATGAGTTTGGTGTACCTCTGGTCCACCATTTTACACATGGATTTAGCGGTTTATTTTTCCAACGTGTTAGGATTTTTCTTGTCTTGCTCCTGTCCAGATCATCGTAAAGACAGTGCATGGGTTTGCCAATGTCGGTCGCGTTTCTGGAAGACAGTTTTACACCGTTCTTGGCAATTTCGTCCACAATATAGTTGCCTTCAATGCCTTTATGTCCTGTCACCCAATAGAAGTGAAGACACGTGTTCCTAGCAACTCTCTCAACTGCCACCGTGGTGTGCAAAACACTTTTGGCCGAAACGCAAACCGAGTGTAGCCTTGATTGCTGCTTGACTGTCTACGTAGATATTGACTTTGGAGTCGCCAGCTGCTGTATTGAGGGCTCTGCGGCTTTCCCAATAGCAAACAGATCCGCTTGAAAAATACTGCAGTGGTTCGGAAGTTTAAAAGGCTGCCTTCCACCTAAATCCGGAAAGTATATTCACGCTCCTACCCCGTCCTCCATTTTCCAACCATCCGTGTAGATATTCAACGTGCTGCGTGAGGTTATCATCTCATTATTATCTCGTGAGTCGAGAGCGCTGCGAGTCGTTGAACCCTTTCCATTGGCTTCCGGTAAGTTAATTTCTTTATGCCTGTCCACCACACAATAGCACAATTGGTCTTACTATTGTTGTGTAGCACCAGTGTATGAGAGAGGGAGAAAGCCCCCAGGTAGTGCGAGCAGCTGTCTGCATGCATATAGAGCATTACTGGCCTTCCTTACCCTTTTCTCCACATTGTGCTTCCACAGCAACTTACTGTCCAAGACCACTCCTAGGTACTGAGTGCGGTCCTTCGGTGATAGTTCTGTTCCGTTTAGCGAGGGGATTTTATATTTCCTTGTAAAAACAAGCAGATCGGTTTTTTCCGCATTCAACCCTAGGCCTGCTTGTGTTGTCCAATTTTGGACAGTATTGAGTGTGTTGGTCATAATGTTGCTAATAGTATGCAGACACTTTCCCGTTATTATTATGGCTAAGTCGTCCGCATACGCTAACTATCTTGGGGGCTTTACCTTCCAAGTTCTTCAACAGATTATTCACGACCAGTGTCCAAAGGAGCGGAGAGAGTATTCCACCTTGCGGAGTGCCCCTACCAACTTCCTTGGTCATTCTGGCATCGTTCCATTCTGCCGTTATCATTCTAGAAGTCAAGAGGCTTTTTACCCACCGTCGTATGACAGGTTCAACCCCTATAGACTCGATACCATTCAGAATGGATTCCGTTCAAACGTTTTTGAATGCACCGGAAATGTCCAGAAAAGCTCCGAGAGTATACTGCTTATATTCCTGGGCCTTTTCGATGTTAAATACTAGTGAATGGAGTGCAATCTCTACAGATCTGCCTTTAGTATACGCATGTCGTGCTTTGGACAGGCTGTCAGGGGACCATGCGTCCCTTATATGCACATCTATGATTTTCTCTAATGTTTTCAGTAGAAAAGAGGTTGGGCTTATCGGCTTACACTCTTTTGAGTAGGTTGGGTTGTTCTTACCTGCCTTTGGAATGAACACTTTCCTAGCCTCTCTCCACGAGTGCGGCACATACCCGAACCTTAGGCATCCTCTAAAATCGCTTTTAACCACGGCACAACTAACCGTGGTACATTTTGTAGCATGGCTGGGATGAATCCATCCTTGCCTGGGGATTTTAATGGACTTGACGAGCGAATTGCCCATTCAATCTTGTCATCCGTGATAATGTGTTCAGGAAAGTTCATTGGACATTCCACTACACACTCAAGAATGACTGCGAAGTACACACTAACAACGTCCTCTAATGAGTCCTCAGAGTTGTGCGTCCATTCCCCGTCATTTTTGCGAATCAGACCCGGTGGAGCGGGGCTCTTGGATAACAGCTTTCTGAGCCTTGCCACCTCATTGGTCTTTTCAAAACTGCCTCAAAAACTTTTCCAGGAATAACGTTTGGTCCTACGCACTAGCTTTTTGTAGTCTCGTAGAAGATCTTTATATTCGCCCAAGCATTCCTCATTCTCTGCTATTTTAGCCCAGTTGAACATCTCCCGTACCTTGCGTCTGCAGGACCCGAGCACTTTGTTCCACCAGTGGGGCTTTGTGTTGTGCTTCAGTTAAGAGCATTTGTAAACAAGTTTACGCCCTCTAGTTCTTTATAGGAGTTAAAAATGCAAGGTCTGAGTCTCTTAGACAATAATATCCGTCTGTAGAGGTTCCAGTTTGCCCTTCTGGGATCCCTTCTACATACACCTCTTGTTTTAGATTTCGATCGAATGGAAAAATAGATGTACCTATGGTCAGAGAATGATAGTGTATCTAACACCTTCCAGTTCTCCACCAATGCACCTCTACTAGTAAAGAGAGTAATATCTAGAACGTTTTTTCATGTGGGTCCTATAGAAGTAGGTTCCTTAACTCGATTGGCTAGCGCTAAACTACTTTGAATGATAAAGTTGAATAGTGACTCACCCCTTTCATTTATATCTGGGCTTCCCCAGATCATATGATTTGCGTTGTCGTCGGCGCCCATCACCAGCGCCTGCCTCCTGTTACTGGATGTAGCCGCCAGTTTATGGAGCTCCGCTGTTGGCGCCTAGCTATCGTGTGACATGTAGCAGGATACAAGGAGTACAGTTTTTTGCTCACCAGTATTGCCGTTATTACCCTGTTGGTTACGCTCAGGGTGTATGTATTAAAATTTTTTTACTTTAGTTCAGAGATCACGTTATCCGAAGCTATCCACGGTTCCTGGACTAAAGCCACGTCGTAGCCGTCCTTCTCTAAATTAAGAAGGAGCTCGGCTGAGGCGATCCTACTCTTGTGGAGATTCACCTGAAGTACCCTCAGCTCCTGATTTTGACCCCGCCAAGCCATCCAGCTCCATCGAAAGTTGGCATGGGTGCGCTTGGATCGGAGTCCATCCTTGCGAAGAGGACTTCCAACAGCTTCATCTCCACTGCTTTCCACCGCTCTTGTGACATCTGTCCCAGAGGGTTACTGCGATCTATGAGCGCAGCGATCAAGTGTCGTTTCACAATCTCATTAACCGCCGCCGCTGTTGTAGAGTTGGTTTGGCAGTAACAGTACAACCATCGCAACCTGCTCCCGTTGTAGTGGAGGTGCGACCGCTGGCGACACACCTTCTAGTCTCACTGTTTATAGAGGTTATCCTAATAAAAATCTATTTTTATAAACACCGAAATCTGCTCATTTATTGCCTCTAAGGCGGAGCAAAGTTCAAAATACAAAACAACAACGTTAAACAACCTTATTTAATTCATTTATAATCGAGTTGCGTTCTAAAAAATTGGGATGAAATTAAAGAGCTCCAATAGATGGAAAAACATTTTGGACCGCCATGACATTACCGCTTGTGTATATAAACAAAAATTTAAACCTTTAGATGTTAGATGTTTTACATTGAATATTAGAAAAGAGAATTACTCATGCTGATATTTTTAATAAACAAAATTACGCAAGATAAGGCCATTGCTCCAGATTTATTCGACAACGTTACTAAAATTATATGATTCATGATGCATGTGGCGCATTCAACAACAATTCACCATGCATGTCTGATGGATGGCTGCACATCTTAACGTTCTTTCTGCAAAGACCCTAATTTATTCTGAGGTAGCGCAATGTTACATATGAAATGTATCGGCTAAAGAGTTGCAACATCGCAAACTAGGAAACACAAGGACAATCGTTGGAAGTATGTAGATTCAATATGGAGAATTCAGTCTTCCCACATGACCAGCACTCTGTATGTGGTCTGTAACATACAGAAAACCTACCGATTCTTATTCGTATTCGCACCAGATGCAAAAAACAGAAATATTGTGTAATCCACAGCACTTCAATATATATATTAAACAATTACGAAGGCATTTATTACGGGGTTAGTTATAGTTATATTTATACTCTCGCAACAAAAGTTGCTAAGAGAGTATTATAGTTTTGTTCACATAACGGTTGTTTGTAAGTCATAAAACTATATATATATATATATATATATATATATAGGGTTATATATATCAAAATGATCAGGATGACGAGACGAGTTGAAATCTTAACGAAACTTGGAACGCGTATTCCTTGGCACCCTGAGGAGGTTGCTTTCGAAAATGGGCAAAATCGGACCATTGCACTACGCCATAAATAAAGTTATAAAAGTAAAATTTCGAATAAAGGTTCGCACTAGGAAGGGCCATATAATGTATAATGGATGTAATTTTTTTGATAAAGTGGGCGTGGCCCCCAAATAGGGTTTTTGTATATATCTCGCAAACCAATAAAGCTATACAAACCAAACTTGCTGCAGTCGTTTCTTTTAGCCACTTCTTAATACAGTCCAATTAAAGAAATCGGATTATAACCACGCCCACCTCCTATACAAAGGTTAGGTTGAAAATTACTAAACGTGCGTTAACTCACTAACGAAAAACGCCAGAAACACTAAATTTTACATAAGAAATTTAGGAGCTGCGCTCAGATTTTTATACAAAATGGAAAATGGGCGTGGCATCGCCCACTTATGGGTCAAAAACCGTATCTCAGGAACTACTCGACAGATTTCAATGAAATTCGGTATATAATGTTTTCTTGACACCCTGATAACATGGATAAATTGGCGAAATCGGTTCACAACCACGACTACATTCCTTATAACTCAATTTTAAATTCCTTCTGATTCATTCACTTTATAATATGTACATAAGGAACCAATGAAGATAGCGGAATAAAACTTTACACAAATAGTACATATCATCTCTGGCTTCACTTGTGGAAAAAATTGTCGAAAACGGACTATAACGTTTCAAAGCCCCTGTTGAACTCAGCATCTAAGGGTCTCTCTGCTAATTTAATGTAATTCAGAGGAAATTGTTCTCTTCTAATAATGTGTCTCTGTTCCAAAAAATATTAATATCGGGTCATAACTTCTTCTAGCTTCCATATAACTAATTATGGGTTTGTGTGTTATAATAAAATTTGTTCAATAAATTGCGAGAGTATAAAATACTCGGTTGCACCCGAACTTAGTCTTTCCTTATTTGTTATATTCATATATTTATTATAATTTCCGTGCTTAAATGTGACTTTTTTTATGTGAACAACTAAATGTTACTCATACGCCGTGTTGAACAAATGAAATATTTTATTATTCTTTTCCTTTTATCTTTTATATATTATATTCTAGTAATATTAAACCTAAATCCGCAATCTCAATCGAGAAATGTAACAATATTAGTGTATTTAAAAATCTCTAAAAATAATAAATTTATGTTTGTGTGTTCAAAGAATAAAAATGCTCAAAAACTCCAAAGAAGCAAATGTTGACTTGACTTGACAAGAGCTTACACACTTCTACATACTTACACAAGACTACCAATATTTAAATCTGTTTAATATTGATAATAATCGGTAGAACTACAACGTTTACTAACAATATGTTGCAGTCTCCGTTTTTACTTTGGCGTTGAGTTTGTTGATTCTTTAGATTTTACTACAACAATCACATTTACAAGCCTCTCTCTTTCTAGTTTCCACTTCTTGTTAGCTAGGAGTTTTCTACAATGAAAAATACCGTTTCTAGATGAAAAGGATAAAAAGAAAATTGTTTGATTGGTCCAAAGTATATACAAGAATAAGAAGCATTTAACCTTTATATATGACACATACTCATATGCAGATCATCAACTCTCTGGCATACATATGTTTTGTAGTTGTTGCTTGTTTGCTTCTCTTGCGTTTGCTATTGACATTAAGTGTAATGATGATTTGATGAAGCTATCAAAACTGAGAAAACACTCGTCCTCGCCGCTTGCCTTTTGATTATAGCGACTTGATTGCTTTGCAACAAACTGTGCACATACTCACTCTTACACTTCTGTAGTTAGTTAATAAATCTCTCTGTGCTTCACTTTGTGTTTGTCCCGTTCGTTGTTGGTGGAGTGTTGATTATTTACATTTCGATTAGATACTATTTATGTCATTTAATTACAATATAATCTGTTTTCTTACATAAGTTAGGACACTTTTGACAAGGTCACTGGTTTGAGAGACATGATATATAATTGCATATTCGAACGGGCTATTTGGTATGAAGCAAGAAATTTAGACGGAGATAAATATATTGACTTTAAAATTATATTTGTTATAGTTAAAAGGTTGCATTGAACGATTAACCGAAGTACCGCGGGAGCAATACGTTTACACTTTCGCAATATGTTGTAAGGAATGTATAACAGTTTTCTTCACAACGGTTGTTTGTAATACCAAACTAAACTATCTACAGTATATACACCAAAATGTTCAGGCTGAAGAGTAGAGATGAAATTCTGTGCATAATAATGAAAATGAATTTCCGTCAGTATTAAATTAATATTGGTGGTTTTAATTTAAATATGTATATATCCATTAATTTTATTAAAATGATGTATATTTTTTGTATTAAGTATACAATAGAATTTATTAAATTATTTGATTACAAATGTACTTTACCAAGTATCTCCTTCCTTTGTGGTATTTAGACACTCTCTTCACGGAAATCACTCAACTCAGCTTGTCCCATAACATACATTCGTCCATTTACTTCCAGCATATCGGTATTCCGTTCTCTACCCACCCCTTTATGTGGCATAGCATAGCGTAATTTTTCCCAAAATCTGGTATCTTCCCAATCCAAGTAAGTATTCATCTGCAAATATGCCCGCAATTCCTTATCCAATAACTCGTTGTTCGTAATTTCACCGTATTTCACAATAATTATGCGCGTACGACCCTCATTCAACGAGCTCTGATGCGCTGTGCGAAACTCCATGCGCGCCCAATCCGATTCGATGAAGTGATGCGACAGCACTATGATCGTGCGACGCGACTGATCGACCGATTCGATAATTTGTTCCGGTATATAGGCCCCCGGCAGCCAATTACGTTCGTGTGTGCATATAAGAAATGGTGGATCTTCACACTCTTCAAGTCGCGGCAGTAGGGTATGGTTGACGAAGTCAGCATCTTGATGGGCATACGATATGAAAGCATCGAATTTTTTATTCCTATCCAATTCGGATTCATGTATACAACAGGTCAATATATTGTGAGCATGTAGCCAGACTTTCACTTCCATATTATATTTATAAAATAGTGCGATAAACAGCAGTGAAATAATAATGACTACTGTTGCGGTTGTGACACTTGCGATCACAAATGGCGAACCTTCACCGTTAACCACAACTTTGCACAAATCGTCCACTTTTGCGGTGAGCAGTGAAACACTTTGTAGATTAACACAGTCTAGCAACTCGACATCGGGTATACGTCGCTGTTGTGCACGGACGGTGTACAACAAATGCTCCACAGAACAATTGCACCACCAATCATTTCCACTCAGATACAAAAACTGTAGTTTGTCGCTGTCATTGAGTAGAGCGTGCAACAAATCAGCACTTAAAGCCGTTAAACGGTTACTACATAGATCTAAAACCGTTAAATTGGCAGGCAGTTGGAAAATGCTGACATTTGTGATTCGATTGTATGAGGCGTTGAGTTGCGTAACGTTGGCATAGCCGAAGGTGGTGTTTGGCGGCAAAAAAGTCAGCTGATTAACACTAATATCGAGTATTGAACTCGTGCGATTAACTTGTTCGGGGCGTGGCAGCTTGTCGATAACGTCGAGGTGTCTACCGTTACAATTGATGGTCAGGAAGTCGGATTGTGCGTAACAGTCGCAGTTTGTGGGACAAAATATCGGTTGCCAAGCGCACAGCTCATCGCGTCGTAACTGTGCGACATCCGTTAGTAGTTCATTTGACGTCTGTTTACACTGCAAACCAGTAAAAAGCGCGCGATAATTAGATTTGTAAATCCAAGCTAAGCTGCAATCGCACACAACAGGATTGCCGGCCATTTTGATTTCGCGCACAAAATTGTCAATTGTATTTGGTAAATTTGTTAAGGTGTATATGCTTTTAATAGAATTATGCGCTAAGTTTATGCGAAAATCGCGTTTAATGCCAGCTTTAATTAGCCAATCCATATCAAACTCGCACAAACGATTGTGACTCAAATCGACTAGCGTCACATTAAGCTTTTGGTTTCGTGTGTAATTTTGCAACATACTGCTGTAATCGAGATCTGGTTCCAAAACCAAAGGTATATCGGGACTGAAATTTGGTAATAATTTCTCCCATAAAATAGTTTTCAGCTTGTTCTCGCTTAAGTCTAGCCAATGTAGATAATGCAACGGTTCTAGAGTTGCCATAAGATTTTCGGTGTGGTGCAAACCATTGCCATTCAGTTTCAACTGCTTCAGTAAAACTGTTTGGGTGAAGAGTTTTGGTGGTAGATGTGTCAATAAATTGTAACTAAGATCCAGTATTATAAGTTTACGCTGCTTTTCAAATAGTTTCGATGGCAATTCACTAATTTCATTGCTGCTCAAATTCAGGTAATTTAATTGAGTAAGTGGTTCAAGGAGATTTGAGTCCAACACTGGCATATTATTTCTGTCTAAATCAAGTTGTCTGATCTCGGCGAAGTGTCGAAAATAGTCCTGCGTCAAGGTGCGCTTATTCTTTGAACTTTGTACGTAAAGCGAAAGAACTTTCGCATCTAAGTCTATAAAATCGAATTCAAATGGTGTAAAGTCAATCTCATCTGTGGATTTTACAATTATTTGTAGTTTAAGAATATTTTGAAATATAAGTTCAATATTTGTAACAGCAAGTTGCGAATTATAGATCAAAATTAGTTTATTCAGTTCATCTATATATATACGTTGTCGTTTCAAAGCATGTTCTATATATATGTCTTTGCAATTTTTCGCTTCCAAATAACTTGAGTTGTTCAGCAAATTAATATTTAGTTTTGTTTCTCTTGGACAAACCACTAACATTTGGCGCCCCTTTGAATCTAAGCTCACGTAAATATCGCTGAATTCCTCGTTAATTTCACAAAAAGCACTGAAATAACATGAACAAGAGATTCCTTCATACGAAGGGCAATGCTCAGGGTGAAGCGATTGATCGATAAGTTCGATTAAGTTCGATTCGGCAGCCAGGCCCAACACAAAAAAGGTGTTTAATATTAGACCACTTAGTATATAAGCGCGCTTTATATACATATTTAATAGTTTTAATTTAATTAATTATTTAATCTTCCTCCACACTAAATAGATCTTGCGGCTCCATAACCGACCGAAATACTAAATAATAAGTTTTAAAGTGTGGGAATTTAACGCATTTAAATCATTCTTTCATTTATTATCAATAAAAATATTTCTGAAAACCGCAAACCGTCAAAATGCTTTCTATTTGTTGTATATGTATGTTGTTGATATGTATGTTATTGATAATAAAAGTTAATGAATCGATAAAGTTTCGATAATTAATTGTGATGTAATCGATAATGCATTCATTGTATATAGATGTGTTGTGCTCGCTATAATATGACTAAAATGTGGTGGTCTAGTTTTATATTTGTCCTAAAAAATATTTAATATTATAATTTCACATTGTTTGACAGTTAGGGCTACCCATTGTACTTCCGGAATATGCACATGATGTTATAGAACTCTCTCAGTATTTCGGATATGAACAACTTATCGAAAACGGCAGTACTTTCTTCAGTGCTTTTGTAGTATTTATACCAAAACTTTAAAATTGGCGACGTCAATGATTTTATAAATCGTATAGAATAATTCAACTATTACAACCAAACGTGTTCCTGTTTGATTACTGTTCGCGAACGTCATTCTACTGTTGTGGATTTCATGTTCGGTCTGCAGAATGGTCCGATGCCACGTTAGTACACAAGGAACGAAGGACGAAGAACGACGGAAGCAAGGCGATGCGGTTCCTGGGGGTCGCATGTATACAGTTCACCAAAACTTAATTTACAAGAAAACGATACCTATTGCATCCGACAATCGTTGAATCAAATGCACACAATATTTGATATCGTTAATCGTGTCTGTTCACGAAATCGTGATCTTCACATTATGGATGAGATGATACTTAATCTGACTTTGCTCTCGATCGAAGTCATGATTAACCCCATGTGAGGTCAGCAGTTTATTAGTCATATTAGGAATGTCAATGCCAAATCGTTAATATAATCATCAGTCTGAAAGCACGAAAGTTGCTTTATCAATACATCCTCAACAAGTACGCGGAGATTAAAATCGATCGGCTCCATACATTCGAATGAATCAAACCGAGTTGCGTTCTTGTGTATTAGGGTGTCCCTTATATGACGAAAAAAAAATTTTTTTAGAAATTCAAAACGCACACCCTATATATTTTTTATAAATGTAAATAAATACTCAAATATAAATTTTCAACCCCCCAAAGTTTTCTTTGTCTTAGTATATAGCCATTATTATGAGATATAGCCTATCTATTATTTGGGTTACTGTAAAATTGATTAAAACGCTATTAAATAAAAAAAAGTAGTTAGGTTAGACAAATATTTATTAAAAGAACCTTAAAATTAAGCAGGATAACTTCTTTTTAGAGTGCATTAATTTAACGGCCCTTTCAGCAGTGTCATTTACGACTTTTAACTGGCTTACTTTTCGTAAAGCGTCCTGAAAGGCAGCATTACCTTCCCAAGCAGATACATCTAGCGTCGATGGAAAGTAGCGCTTTCCAATATTCGGACTTTCCTCTCTGTTTAAGTTGGCAATAATTTCCTTTTTAGTCTCATTATCAACTTTATTATCAAAAAGTGATAAACTAACAGTTTCTTCACAAAGGTACCATAAATACTGACTAAACTTGCTTATGGAAGCTTAAGATATAGCTGCATACACTTTTCATACGCTTTCAATGCTTTCAAAAAGCACAAATCTTGGTTTAGTGCTTTAGTCGCCACAGAGCATTGAAGCCATGGTTTAACATACAATGTTAAAATAAACAAACAAAACCTTGCAGAGCCTTTTTATCATTAGCGTTCATACGAAATTGAGACTGCAGTAAACATATTTTCAATGAATATATTACTCTTGACATCCATCTTGCCTGGTGCATAGCTCCAGGAGGTCTGATTTTTATTTTACGTTCTTTATCTCCTCCTCAAAAATACTACACATAGCTCTACCAATTCCCGATAGTCATCTCTTACAAAAGATTTGTCTAGTTCTGCCTTATAATATCAGTCTCAGCAGTATAATTCTGTATGAAATCAAGGCATAGTTCAATATTATTAGAATCGATGTTTTTCCAATTGTCTCTAAACTTTTTGAAGAAGGGAATGTTAGGACTATTAGTTACTTGTTTCAGTTTGATTTCAAAGACAGATTTTAGGACCAATCTCTCTCTCTAAAATCTGCTCTAGAAGAACACAAGCTCCACTGAAACGGCCGGTATTAGAAGCAGTTGTATCGCAGCACATTATCTGTACTTTTTCATTAAGATTCCAATCGGAGAGGGCGATTGAAACGGCATTGGCTTGATCCTTACCAGAAGAACTGTCTAGTTTTGGTACTGCGAGAAGCTGTTCGCTATTGTCAAATGAAGCAATAATTGGTAAACCTTCTTCTTTTGAACTTCGCACGTCCAACCCAGGTAAAAGTTTCCCATCCCAATGAACTGTTACTACATCAGGTATATTGTTCTGAAAGTCAGCTTTTATTGCTTCTGCTCTGGATTTTCTAGTCTGCGTACGAATTCGCTGAATTGAGGACTTGTTGATGGTGAAATCATCGCTACTTAGACCAAGTGCCTCTACGACTGCATGAAGAATGTAAACAGAGTCTTTTATGCTGAGTTGACATCGATCCAATGTCGCAACAAGTTTAGGTGTTACAATATTTTTTCGACCTCTTTTATTAGAGCATGGAGCTTCTTCTGGTACTGCGTTTTGTGTATCCAAAATCCATTAATGGCTGTTGAAGTTGATGGGACTGGCAATAACTCCCTATGTCTGACATTTCTTTCCTCTTCTCCTATATGTCTTTGTTTAGCTCTTTCTTCTTTATCCGCTAACTTTCTGTCCACACCACCAAGACATCCTGGTCGACCTGGCTCCCGTTGTTTCATCAGAAATAGTTTGTCTTCCTCTATTCTTATCATATCAAAAGCATTAGTATGTGCGATATTAAATAAGTTATCAAGATTATTCTTAAAATCATTTTTACGATTTTTAAACGTAACTTGAGTTTTTTTGATATTTTTTTGCAGTTCTCTCCATGAATGATATAGGTCTATTAGTTTCTTTACGCAGTTGGGAAATGCTTTTGTGGGAATTCTTGCCTTTTCCCAATATATGATACACTCCCTAATCACTAAATTTGCACTTTCACTGACAGTCAATTTTACTTCTCGAATATTACAAAACAATACAGCGAGAACGATTACAGCGATTTGATAGTAATTTTGCAACACTAATTTGATGGCTAGGCAAACTGATAAGGAAAATATTTTGTTTATCATTTCGTAATTCAACCGACATCTTTATACATAAATACGAAATGGCAATTGCAACCCGTCGCTACAGGTTGCAGCGCTCAGTTGCGCGGTTCTTGTATGAACAAGTTTCAATCGCAAGTCGGCACGGGTTATCGTTGATAAAACGAGCTGATATTTTTTTTAAATGGTATTATGCTTAAACAAAACTTTTAAGAAGGTATGCATAAAAAAATAAACACTTCGAGATTTAAGGGACACCCTAATGGTTATATCAGATAAGGTCATTGCTCTAGACTTATTCGACGTCGTTTACATAATTAGATGATGCTTGATCCATGTGGCGACTTCTACAACATTTCAGCATGTATGTTTGATGGATGGCGGCAAATTGATCGATCTGAATGTACGAAACGTCGCTCTCAAATACCTTTAAAACACTCATTAATAACCCAACACAGCAATGGCAATCTTCGGAGTAGAGAATGTAGCCTCACCGCTCGATGAAAACAAGCTAAACCAAACTCAGGAACTAAATATTTGATTTGTTCAGACAAATCTTCCACAGTTGGTTCCAAAACAAAGCATTGAACTGTTTTTGATAAAAAATACTGGCAAGACTATTCTATATATTATATTTAAAACTATTAATAAGAGGACTTGAGATCCAGAAATTATAAAAATCAATGACAACCCATGAATTCGGAAACACCTTTGACCTTTAAAAAACGAATGAGTTCTATTCCATGTTCGATACATTTAGTAAGATAATTAAGTAAATCTGAGATCTCTACAGCGGTCATAATATCCACTTCTGCGCTATAACATCCAGCCATCAAAGATCTATTTTAATTTATGTAGAAATACAAGAAACAAGCATAAACAACAGCTAAATTATACGGGATTCATCAATTCTTATAATATCAGAACACAACTTAGTGCCACGGCTCTAAATACCAGTAAATATCTGAGATGTCCTAATGAATGCATTAAACTATAAATGTTGTGAAATAACTTCACATCCACAAGATTCGTATATTAAATCTCAATATCACAAAATACAAATCGTTCTTTTTTCTATATCCCACATATTTACCTGATGTAATGTGCCCTTGTGCTAAAAACCCAATATACGGTTTTTCAAACTTCCGTTGGTTTTTGTACTGTATATATCGCTCAATATGAACATACCGCAACAATTCGTTACTTATTTACTCAAATGTTTATTTAAATGCTATATATTTCTTCATAAAATTTACAATAAAGTTGATTATATAAATTATAAGAATACAAATGTATTGTATACAGATGAGTCCACGGTTTGACCAAGTTTCTCTTCCTGTTCATAGTGGCCACATAAGTTCATAGCGTGGTAGTTGAAAATAATAGAAAAGTTTGATTAATTATTGATACTTTCTGTTTCACAGAAGAGGTGATGTTTATTTCAAGCATCTACACCACCATACTTATTTCGACAATTAATTGGAATGCAAATTATTCAACTCAACTTGTCCCATAACATACATTCGTCCATTTACTTCCAGCATATCGGTATTCCGTTCTCTATCCGCCGATTTATGTGGCATGGCATAGCGTAATTTTTCCCAAAATCTGGGATCTTCACAATCCAGGTATGTGTTCATCTGCAAATATGCCCTCAATTCCTTATCCAATAACTCGCTGTTCGTAATTTCACCGTATTTCACAAGAATTAAGCGCGTACGACTTTCATTCAATGAGTTCTGATGCGCTGTGCGAAACTCCATGCGCGCCCAATCCGATTCGATGAAGTGCTGTGACAGCACTATGATCGTACGACGCGACTGATCGACCGATTCGATAATCTGTTCCGGTATATAGGCACCCGGCAGCCAGTTACGCTCGTGTGTGCAAATGAGAAATGGTGGATCTTCGCACTCTTCAAGTCGCGGCAGTAGGGTATGGTTGACAAAATGAGCATCTTGATGGGCATACGATATGAAAGCATCGAATTTTTTATTCTTATCCAATTCTGATTCATGTATACAACAAGTCAATATATTGTGAGCATGTAACCAGACTTTCACTTCCAAATTATATTTATAAAATAATGCGACAAGCAGAAGAGAAATAATAATGACTAATGCTGTGGTTATGATACTTGCGGTCAAATACGGCGAACGTTCAACAGCTTGGCACAAGTCGTCCACATTTGCGGTGAGCAGTGTAACATTCTTTAGATTATCACAGTGTAGCAGTTCGACATCGGGTATCCGTAACCTTTGTGCGCGTACGGTGTACAATAAATGCTGCTCAGCACAATCGCACCTCCAAGCATTCTCACTCAGATACAAAGACTGTAGTTTGTCACTGTCATTGAGAAGTCCGCGTAACAAGTCAGCGCTTAAAGTTTTTAGGCGATTACTACGTAGATCTAAAATTGTTAAATTGGTGGGCAGTTGGAAGATGCTGACATTTGTGATTCGATTATACGAGGCGTTGAGTTGCGTAACGTTGGCATAGCCGAAGGTGGTGTTTGGCGGCAAAACAGTCAGTTGATTAACACTAGTATCGAGTATTGAACTCGTGCGATTAACTTGTTCGGGGCGTGGCAGCTTGTCGATAACGTCGAGGTGTCTACCGTTGCAATTGATGGTCAGCAAGTCGGATTGTGTGTAACAGTCGCAGTTTGTGGGACAAAATATCGGTTGCCAAGCGCACAGCTCATCGCGTCGTAACTGTGCGACATCCATTAGTAGTTCATTTGACGTCTGCTTACACTGTAAATCAGGAAAAAGCGCGCGATAATTGGAATTGTAAATCCACGCTAAGCTGCAATCACACACGATGGGATTGCCGGTCATTTTGATTTCGCTTAAATCGTCAGTTGTATTTGGTAAATTTTTTAAGGTGTATATGCTTTTAATGGAATTGTGCGCTAAGTTTAGGATAAAATCGCGTTTAATGCCGACTTTACTGAAGCGTTCCATATCAAACTCGTACAGACGATTGTGTCTCAAATCGATTACCTTCAAATTGAGCTTTTGGTTTCCTGTGTAATTTTTAAGTTGCAACATGCTGTTGTGATCGAGATATTGCTCTAAATCAAGAGGTATATCGTCATTGAAATTTGTTGACAATCTGCCCCAAAAAATATTTTGCAGCTTGTTCATGTTTAAGTCTAGCCAATGCAGGTAATGTAACGGCCTTAAAGTTGCCATAAGATTTTCGGTGTGGTGCAAACGATTGCCATTCAGTTTCAACTGCCATAGAAAAACTGTTTCTTTGAAGAGTTCTGGCGGTAGATGGGTCAATAAATTGCAACTAAGATCCAGTATTATAAGTTTACGCTGTTTTGCAAATAGTTTCGGTGGCAATTGACTAATTTTATTGCTGCTCAAATTGAGGCAATTTAATTGAGTAAGTGGTTCAAAGAGATTTGCGTCCAACACTGGCATATTGCTTCCGACTAAGTCCAGCCGCCGAATCTCGGTAAAGTTTCTAAAATATTCCCTCGTCAAGTCGCGCTTATTCATTGTACTTTGTACATAAAGCGGAAGAACTTTCGTTTCTGAATCTATAAAATCGAATTCAAATGGTGTAAAGTCAATGTCCTCTGTGGATTTTACAATGATTTGTAGTTGAAGAAGGTTTTGAAATCTCAATTCAATATCGGCAACTGCAATTCGCGAATTGTAGATCAGCGTTAGTTTATTCGCTTCATTTATGTCTATTACTTGTTGTTCGTTATTATTTTCCGTATAGATATTGTTGCAATTCAACTCTTCCAAATAACTTGAATTGTGCAGCAAATTGATACTTAGTTTTGTGTCTTTTGGACAGACCACTAACAATTGGTGCCCTTTTGAATCTAAGCTAACGTAAAGATCACCTAGTTCGTCGTTAACTTTACATTCGATAATGTAATAACAGTAACAGTTGATTCCTGTATACGAAGGGCAATACTCACTCTCATACGATTCGGGTTCGGTAAAATTCAATTCGGCAGCGAGCACAGACACCACTTGGTTGTTTAAGATTATACCACTTAGTATATAGGCGAGTATTATATACATATTTAATAGTTTTAGTTTAATTAAGTTTGATATTTAATCTTCCTCCACACGAAATAGACCTTTAGGATCAGCAACCGAACGAAATACTAAATAATAAGTTGTAAAGTATGGGAGTTTAACACATTTAAAACATTCTTTAATGTCTTATCATGGAAAGTATTTGTGAAAACCGCAAACACTAATATGCAGACTTGTTGTTGCTGGGCTCTTTATAAAATTTATATTTCATATCTCAGTCTTTTTTATTATTTTTATTTTAAGGCAATATTTAATAAATGTATAAAATTATTTTTGAGTAATCGATAGTATATCGATAATAAATTTTAAACAATCGCTCATATATCGATAGGCAAATCGAAAATTGTTCGACATTGAAATTTATGCAAACAATAACAAAGGCCAAAACTGAATTTGCTTCTTTGAATTTATCAACTGATTCTAGTTAATTTGGGTGCGCTTTCATGATATAGCTTTTTTATACCCTCCACTTATGACCTCCAATTATGACCGTCTGTCAGTTTTTTCCAATTTTTTTTTTTTTTCATCTAAATTTTTTATTTGCTGTTATAGTTATTGCCAAAACAAAATTCTCACAAAGCATTAAAAATATAATATATAAATATAATTCTAGTTAAGGAATGTAAAGCTTCTTTTAAGATACAATCTGGAATGAACAGCCGGATCAGAGTCTCTTTGCAAGTTCCAACAGTAGTCTGCCATCATATGTGTATCCCACCTTGCCTGGTACCGATTCTCCATAATTTTGATATCTTGGTGAAACCTTTCTCCTTGTTCTTCGCTTAAATTACCCAAATTTTCAGGAAATCGGTCCAAGTGACTGTGCAAAGAATGAATTTTAATACTCATGTTGCAGCCAAGGTCTCTGAACTTATCCAGCATATTCTCCACTAATTGAACATAAGCTATATTATTTCCCAAGAAATTTTTTATAACTGCCCACGCATTTCGTACAGTTTCATACATTGACTTATCAAAATCGTTTTCATTCATAAACTGCCTTATTTGGGGACCGTCAAAAACTCCTGCTCTAATCTTATCTCTACTTAGATCCAGCAAAATGCAAATATATGCAAAACATTCCCCATCGCGATTCAGAGCCTTAACAAACTGCTTCATGAGTCCTAATTTGATGTGCAACGGTGGTAGGACGATCTTATCACGTGGAACTAAAACTTCATTTACAATATTTTTATCGCCAACAATCATTTTTTCTCTCATAGGCCAGTATTTTTGTCGCCAATGTTGTTGCTTGGATCTGCTATCCCAGAGACACAAAAAGCAAGGTCATTATACACATTACCATTGTGCAAAAATACGCACTTCAAACTCCTCTTGGAACTGTCCACGAAGAGACGCCAATCGCTGGGTAGATACTGGGATAACCCCATTTCCCCCCCCCCCATTTCCTGCATAAGGCCTTTTATATTATTACAAAACACCAGATTGCCTTCCTGAGTAAAAAATGTTAAAAAAGCTGTATCCCTGGTACGGTAATATGTTATTTTTGTTCCACGTTCTAACAATTTCTTATCATTTAACCCCGGAGCTAACCCTTCAGACGCTTCTTTTGATAAGGCCAAATCTCGAATTTTGTTATTCAACTCGCATTGATTAGAACGTTGAGGAATAGTTTATGTGTCTTCGAAAACACTGTCGCAATCACTTAGATCATTAGTGGCATTATGTTCAAACTCCGAATGGGAACATCTTCGGAATGGGGAATTGGACGGCGTGCCGACGGTTTATCGGAATACTGCCATTTATTTTGATTTTTCGTATTAATACCAGCAATACTCACTAAACAGAACTCGTCCAAATGATTTCTGGACTCTCTCTAAACCATCGGCACACCAAACTTTAGCCTATTTCGTTTTCCTTGAGTCCACTGTCGCAAATTTACACAGCAAGTATTGCACACAATGTGTGGAGCTCAGCTGTTATCTTGGTCACCAAGATCAACTCCAAAGTAATCTAAATACGATTTTTTAACAAATTCCGAAAAATTCTGTATTCTCCACAAACCGTCTTCTATTGAAAGTCATTTCTATTTAGATCAACACTTTTTAATAAACTTTGCCAACTGCAATAAACCACTTCTTACAAGCAACTAACTTCCGATATACAATTGAAGCGCAATAAGAAAATATAACGTTCTCAATAATATTATACAAATAAAATACCAATTAAAATAAAAATAATCAGCTAGCACCTACACAAAAAATAATATTTTCGGAAACCTCTTGTACCTAGTTTTATATACCATCCAGTAACTGAGTTACTAAGTTAAATTAACCGAATTCAAATTTTTTTGGAGAAATTTTTTTTTATGTCATAAGTTAAGTGGAGGGTATAAAAAATCTATATCATGAAAACTAGAGCTAATAGAGACAACATGATTACATATTTGAATTCAGCGCGCCCAAATTAACTAGAATCGGTTGATAAATTTAAAGAAGCAAATTTTTTTTTAATTTTGTCGGGCTGTGTAATATATCGATAATGCAGTGTTATCGAATGGCATATTCCTGTATGACTGTATGTGTGTTAATATGTATCATCACAATTATTGTGTATAGTAGTTCTTCTTTTCTTTCTTGGTCACAGCTCGTTAATTTTATGCCATATTCCAAAGATTACTTTTGTCCATGTGTTGCACCTTGCTCATCCTCATATGCATTGCAGCAAATATTTTGCTCATTCTCTCATTTTTGCCGCAATTTGCAGTAAGCACAGATTTAGTTTTATTCATATTATATTAAATTTTTTTTGGCAAAGCACTGACCGGAAAATCAGCGCAACGCACAGCACTACCGGTCCGAGACGTGCTCTGTCAAACAGATTTTATGATTAGAGGCGGTCTATCATAGTAAAGACAGTTGCAAAGATGTCTTTGTTGCTTGCGAAAATTGGTAATATGGGCACAGTGTGCCAAGGAACAAATTTGGTATATTCGTGTTTTCAATAAGGAATCAGACCATTTATCCAGACTTCATATAATATGGATCTATCTTGAGTGCTAAGGTATACACTAAGAACGATCAAGATCAAAGAAAATATACTATAAGATTGACGGACGGGCGGAGAGACCGAATGGTGGATGGATGGACCGGAAGACTGAACGACGATATTTCGAAAAGATTAACGAACGGGTGGAGAAACCAAAGGACAGCAGAATGGATAGGCAAACAACGAGAGGGGGACTAACGAAAATATTGACGGACGAGCAGACATACTGAAAGAAAATTGGATTGAGAGGGAAGCTGATGGACGCACTATCAAAAATTGACAAACGGACGGAGGGACAGATTGGAGGATGGATGAATAGGGAGACTGAAAGACAAAATATCAAAAATATTGACGGACGGGTGGTGAGACTAACGGATGGATGGGCAGACCAAAGGACGGAGTATCGAAAATATTGACGAACAGACGGAGAGACCGAAGGACAGTTGGATGGATGGGCAGACCAAAAGAGGGACTGACGAAAATATTGACGAACGGACAGACTGAAAGAAAGATGGATTGATGGGCAGGCTCTATCGAAAAGATTGACGAACAGACGGAGAGTCTGGAAGATGGATGAATTGATGAATTGATGGGCTGGTTGAAGGACGCACTATAGAAAAGATTGACAAACGGATGGAGAGACCGATTGGAGGATGGATGGATGGGGAGACTAATGGACGAAATATCGAAAAAATTTACGAACGGATGAAAGACAGATGGATGGCAGGCTAAGGGACTCACTATTGAAAAGAATGATGAACGAACGGACAGACTGAAAGGCGAATGGGTGGATGGGCAGAGCAAAGGAGGGACTAACGAAGTTATTGACGGACACAGACGTCCGGAAATCAATACGTTAGTACATTCATTTAAGGAAAGTAACTTCGAAACCCAAAAACTTAAATGGAAAATAAATAAATTTTTAAACAAATTAAAGGTTTACTGAGAATATCAGCGCACAAACCCACTGTCGCCTCCAAGGATGTTTACTTTGCCTTTAGACTATTCGCAAAGAAAATTTATGCACAAAATTTGCGCATTTTGCATATGTTCGGATGACAAAAAGTACACACACATACATATGTATATACATGCATACAATCTCCTATAAGGATGCGCACTCATATAAGCTTAAGATCCTTTGCACACACAAGCTACCAGCAACTGATGATGATACATAGTCAAACAAAACCGGCAACAAAATAAACAAAGCAGTGCACAAAGGCAATGAAAGCGCTGCAAAAGCAAAGAGGAGATGAAACAAGAAAAATAACAATAAGCAACAATAGCAACAATAAACTGTTTGGCTTTTGCATTTGTAGTGGCCACATATACCTCAGATTCATACATGCAGACATACAAAGGACTCCTGCAGGGCGCGGCAAGCAAATGAGTCCAAACAGCGGTCGGTCGGCATTCGGCTGGGGGAGCGGAAGGGGCGGGGTGTGGTGTGCAGTGCGCACGAATGAACAACGAAAAAGGCAATTTATCATAAATATTTGTCAAGGCTGGCGGCCAGCAATATAAAGACAAAATAAAATAACAACAATAAATATAGCAGTGATGGTGTAGAGTGCGGGAGGTGTGGTGTGCTGCGCTGATGATGACCGCAGTGGGAGGATGGGCATTAAGTTGCAAGTTGCATGCTTGAAGAAATCACTGCCTCTACTGTTGGCAACACAGTTATTTTACGGCTCAGCGCACACAAGCTGCAGTGCTTTCAATATTCTGCTGGCTTGCAGTTGTTTGTTGTTTCTTTTAGTTTATTTTTAGTCAGAATTTTTGTAATTGTTGCCAGCGAGGAACTGCTGCTGGCGCTTAATGCCTCTGGGATGGGTTGGGTAGAGTTGGCGTCCAGTCGCGCATAATGATGCATGTCCTCAATGCGCTCGGCTGACAAATGCATGCCGCACATACACTCATACAGAGTTGTAGTAATTCAAAAACTTGCAAATAATACATGTGTTAACAAAAAATTAACATATAAATAATATTTTCGCGGAGCAAAGAAAAAAATGTGGATAATAAAATTCATGAATTATTTTAATTTGTGGCTAACAAGCTGTGAAGTGAATGGAGGTTTTTTTGTCGTAAAAATTCCAAAGGTTTTATGAAATTATAACAGTATGATATGTTAAGTAGTAGTATAAGAATCATCGTAGAAATTCTAAAAAAATATCAAATACCAGAGTGTTTTAGCACTTCTTAAAAGCTCACAATTCGTTGCTGGTTCGTGAATTGTTGACCAAAAACAATTATTTAATGATGCCGCAGTCTTCATATTCGTCAGTTATGACTCCTATTGTGACTTTTTTCTTCTTTCCAAAAATAAAGAGAACCTTAAAGATTGATCGTTTCAGAAGTTTACTAGAATTTGCTGAAAGAGCCAAAGGCTATTCCTAAAATCGGGTTTGAGAAGAGTTTCGACGATTAAAATAATTTTGAAGGCAAAAATAAGTACAATTTTAATGTAAACGAATGAATAATTTTTTTTTTCAAAAAACAAAAATTCCTGTTATTTTTTAACACACCTGGTATATTATGATCTCCATTCGATATAAAATTTTCCAAAAATCGGAAGGTTTTAATACGAGTCTAGAGGGAGCACCTTACTTTCTATCCCAAACAGTACCCAATTGGTAAGTAAAAGTTATTGAGAGCTTCTGTCGTATCGCTATTTTGAAAATCCACCGATAATATCATAATAAAATGTACTTGATGCCTAAAAGTATACTTCGGCTCAATTTTACTATAGATGTGAGAGAGAAGACTTATTTTATCACATAAAATTCATTGAGCACCACTAGATCATTTCGCGTTCTGGGCTATGCAATTGATATACTATATTATTTCTCAGAAGTCTTATACTCTGAATGTCAAACATGATCAAAAAGAATTTTTGTTCAAGGAACACACATAAGAAATCGAAATTCCATTTATATATACCCTTAAAAGGATTTGTAAAACTAAATACTAGGGTTGCCATTAACTCGA
The DNA here is from genome assembly GCF_028554725.1 of Zeugodacus cucurbitae. Classification (NCBI taxonomy): domain Eukaryota; kingdom Metazoa; phylum Arthropoda; class Insecta; order Diptera; family Tephritidae; genus Zeugodacus; species Zeugodacus cucurbitae. The sequence continues at coordinate 17,179,337 of NC_071671.1, forward strand.
TTTTTATATCTTGTTTCCAAGTAGTTTAGTTTTCATAATGTGCTACCAAGTTGTAAGGCTTTCAATTAAGAAAGTACGAAAACAAATTTATTTACGAAATAAATGAACAAATTTCGGTTTTACAAAACTATATATTAATTGCATTAATAAAACTCTTACACAATATAAAGTTCGCGGCAATTTTTGTTTCATAAACAAACTAAAACTATAGTTTCATAGCGTAAAAACTTATTGTAAACAGATGAATATCATAAATTAACCCGCTTATTTGAGTTCTGGACCCGCCCTTAATGATTATGATTTAAAATCAAGTTACTACCAAAAACTAATACAAATAATTCCATATCAGCCAAATGGCCGCACCAACGCCGAGCACCAAATCCATTGGCAGCACGAATTTCCCCCGCATCGACGACTCCACGCGATCGATTTCGATGATTTTGCGCGCACAGCGCAACCACTGTGTCACCGCGCACGCCTCGGGCGCCGTAAATTCATACTCCTCCTTGGCGCCATCTGCCGTTACGGCGCCGCTTGAACGCTGCAGTACCGTTATACTCTTGCTGCCATTCAACTGTAACTCCAACGTCGACCATTCGTAATGATGACGATAGGCGAGACGGCGCTTACGCACTTCGGTACAGATAAGACAGCGATCGAAGAGGAACACTTTGGCGGCATATTTCTTGCGCGAACGATGATGATAAGCGTCGAACTCGGTGGCGCGTCGAAAGTAGCCCTGCTCCGTTAAATTGAGCTGCAAGAATGGATAATTGGATATAAAGCATGATTGCGGTTCAAAATTTTTGCACAAACTGACCTCGGTTAACTCGTCTATCGCTGGCACATCTTCCGCCTGATTGACTACATCAAGTAGACGGCGCATGCGTGTCTCCAGCTTGCATACAGATACCAGCACTGGCTTACAGCTTATGCCGCTTTTGTAGAATTCCTGTTGGGATATGGAAATTGAGAATATTCCTTTAGTTTTGTGTTGATGAATTGTGGTTCATTGCTACTTACAGATATGAATTGCTGCAACAACAATGGATATCTGGTCAGTCTTTGTATGGGCTGTACAAGGAAGCTGTCGATGCCCAATTTGTCGTTTATTTCATTTTGCACATTCTGCAGAGAGAAGTAGATTTAATGTTTTTTATTATTTGTGAAACTTTAAAAAGAGAAAAATTGTTATTTTGAAATTATAATCAATATGGACTAGTTCACTTCAATATATGCTAGCGTGGATACGATGAGCTGGAATATTCTAGTTTAGAGAAATAAAACGTAGTAAATTTTATTAATTACCTTTCCATATTCAATCTAAAATCACCTTCTAATCTTCTGATACTCAATACAACTGAACTCAAGTCAAGTCAAGTCAGATATGTACTTTCTCAGGCAGTTCACTTTAGTGCCTTAACTACTGCCTGTTATAACTATTAAAGTAAAGCTGGTATAAATATTTACAAAGAAAAATAAGATAACCTCGAATCTAACGGCGACGTAAGTCTCTTGCTAGCAAGCTATAGGACATCATCACCAGTTTATCGATTTTTCACGATCGATTAAATATATCCTCATCGGCATGACTAATTGGTAGGGGTCTCTCTTTTAAAAGCGGATACTTTAACTCATATGCCGAGAGAGGTTGATTTTTTTATATTTTCGGACATTCCATTTGAAGTTACGCACTCAAGACTCTTGGTTATGAATGGAATGAAGAATCAGATATAATTCTGAAAATTTTTTAGATATGAATGAGCTTAAGACGCCTCAACAAAGAGTCCTTCTTATACACCAATGAGTGTAGGAGTGAGGAATAAAAATCTTAAAACCAAAAGAATTTTCCTATATTTTCTATTCTGCGCTAATGTCAAGAAAACACTTAACCATTATAATTTATATAAATCACAATTTACCTGCAAAAAAGCGCGTTGCTCCTGTCTCAACTGCATCGATGTCTTTTTATTCATCATAAATATCACATAGCAATAAAATTCATTTTTCTGCAATGAAAAAATAGAAAGCTTGAGTGAGTATATATACTATATATGTACATATATTATGCATTTAAATAAATACTTCTTTCTAATAAAATATGCAATATGCATCCGTAGCGATAACAAGGGGTATTACCCGTGGAATTGTGTGTATTGTTTGGATTTCAGTGTGAAGTCCGAGTCAACATACAATTCTTAAGCCTTCTTACATGTTTGTTTAACGCATGCATTTGCTATATACATATATCTTTGTGATATCTATATACTACATACATTTCTATTACGGAATTACCCCATATGCTCGATAATATAAGTAGGTCTGAACTCATACATATTCATGGCAATTTGTTATATACTTTGTTATACAACTTTGCTTCCACCGTTTTTTTTTTATTATAAATTTTAGTAGGCTTTTTTGTATAAAAACGGTTACAAAAATGTTATTCAAAATATTGGCCGTCGCTTTTTTGACCATTCTTTGTGGCAGCATGCGTTTTTCATGCAAATGTCGAGAATTCGGTTCAAAAAGTGACATTTTCAGTTGAGAATAAGTTTGGGATGCAAACAGACCTCTACAAATATTTTGTTGGGTTACTGTTGACACAAATGTCCAAGATCGCTATGAAACGATTTAATCGTTTTAATCGACCAGTTCTTGACCCCAGAGACATCTATTTCTATAAAAAATAGTTTTCTTTTTTAAACGATATTATATTAATAATCTTATTCAAGCAATATAAACTGATTTTCGGTGCGTACTTCACTGATGCATTTACCGAAGAAAACCGTTAAATTGTGTCTTATTTAAATGCTGGAAGGTATTCCAAAAGCATAATCAAAACTAAGGCTTTAGTGTTCAATTAGTGCTTAATTGACAATAAATTAATATGAAAATTTTATTTCAAAATTTGAATGCTTCTACGATACATATATGTATGTAACGTTTTTTTATTATTTATTTATATAAAAGTATTCCCAATCAAAACCGATACCTTTTGAAAAATTGTCAAATACTAATTATTTAAGTTAAAATGCGTTCGTTTGAATACCAAATAATTTATTGTTGATTTTCCACAAATCCTAATGTTGCCAACTGTAGAATACTAATTTATACACTTAAATTGCGTCTTTATAAACACCAAATGTGTTGACTCAATATACAACTTAATTGCCTCGGCTAATTGATTGGTTTAAATTTGGTCTCCTTCGCAGTTCGACGCCAGTTGGAGATCCCAAGTGTAACCAGGTCGCTCTCCACCTGGTCCCTCCAACGGAGTGGAGGCCTTCCCCTTCCTCGGCTTTCTCCGGCGGCCCCTGCATCGAACACTTTCAGGGCTGGAGTGTTTTCGTCCATTCGGACAACATGACCTAGCCAACGTAGCCGCTGTCTTTTTCTTCGCTGAACTATGTCAATGTCGTCGTATAACTCGTACAGCTCATCGTTCCATCGTCTGCGGTATTCGCCGTTGCCAATGTTCTGAGGACCATAAATCTTGCGCAAAATTTTCCTCTCGAAAACTCCTAGTGTCGTCTCATCTGATGTTGACATCGTCCAAGCTTCTGCACCGTAAAGCAGGACGGGAATGATAAGCGACTTGTAGAGCTTGATTTTGGTTCGTCGAGAGAGGACTTTACTGTTCAATTGCCTACTCAGTCCAAAGTAGCACCTGTTGGCAAGAGTGATTCTGCGCTGGATTTCGAGGCTGACATTGTTCATGTTGTTGATGCTGGTTCCCAGGTATACGAAATTATCTACGACCTCGAAGTTATGACTGTCAACAGTGACGTGGGAGCCAAGACGCGAATGCGCCGACTGTTTGCTTGATGACAGGAGATGATATCAATATTATCGGCGTACGCCAGGAGCTGTACACTCTTGTAGAAGATTGTACCTTCTCGGTTTAGCTCTGCAGCTCTTATAATTTTTTCCAGCATAAGGTTAAAGAAGTCGCACGATAGTGAGTCACCTGGTCTGAAACCTCTTATATTAACATAGTACTTTTAAATCAATCGCTTTTGGCGAGATTAAATGAAAAAAGACATTCATGTTTAAAAAAATTTGACATTTCAAACTTTATTCTTAAAACCGTCTAAGGGTTTCAATTCTAAAAGGATTTTGTGCCAATAAAATTGACACCATACATTTCGTTTATCTCTTGATCACTTCTCCTATCATTCCAACAATATTTATATTATTAAAATTTGTAAACATCATTATTTACTCGTATTGCATTCAATTTGGACATTGACCTACTACAACGCGCATACAGAATTCACTTCATTCAAACAAATTTTGACTTGACTGCACGCTGCTCGTAAACAAAAATCGGTGTATAAATAATTTATAATATATAAAAGACAAACACATGGCAAGGCCAGCACAATTTGCGATTGCTAAATACTATATAAATATTTACTGGAGCTACGAGTGCGAAATATATTTACACATACACATATAGAAACAAAACCGAAACGTGTCAAATGAGGGTTTCAAACGAAAAGCGAAAATTTTGTTTAAAATAATTTGATTTATAAATTGGATGACAGAGATTTTAAAACTTTAAACGTAAATACTTGTGCTGGCAGGTATTAAGTAATTCTGGGAAATGCATGCTTACATTACGTTATTTTTAGGGAACGTAAGTGATTCGAAGTATAGAAAACTTTTATGGAAAGACATGGTAGATTTTTCAAAACGTTAACCTTTTTGAGGCAGCGGACACTGGGTGACGTAGAACCAAGTATTTTAAATCAATTGGTATTATATAATAAGCACCCTCTTCTGTTCATTCTTATCTTTCGATATATTTATCAAAAAAAAAACTAAAACTATCGACTATGTTATCGAAATGATAACGATGTTATTTGAGTTAAACAAACTATCTAATGCCCAGTACTTCACCTGTGAACTCCGAGTACTTTTAGTACCTCGATTATGAAAATAGTCGTATTGTATCGATTATTAAAATAATCGTCTTTTGTTTATCGTTACTGTCGAGTAATAGTTGATTTGATGATTTTTTTCAATCGCAATGGACAGAGTGATTTTCTTTAATTAATATTTTCGTATAATCTCGTTTATTAAAACAATCAAATTATGCTATTATAAAATGCGCATATCGATAACAAGTACTCCAAAGACGAATAAATCAAATTTACAGTTTTGGGTAGGCTTTTTGTGGTCTTAGTGCTTTTGTGGTCGTCAAACTAATCATTAGCTGCATTAAAATTCTAAAGCGACCATGAATTCAGAAGGCGCCAAGTCTGCAAATGGAAATAAATTTGTATTTTTTTCTTTTTTTAACTATTTTATGTTATGTTATAACATGCTTTTTGTTGACATATCAAAGCTAATTTGCGCATAATAATTTTACTTAACCATAAGTAACAAAATATACGCATTTAATTTTTTTTTCATATGTGGTTTAACCGCAAAAATATTGTGAAATTGATGTTTGATTAATATTCCAGGCACAACAACACATGTGTTTGCGTACATAAATATTTCAAAACATTAGCATTGCTTTATTTTGCTCCACTTCAGCCCACACCATATGCGGAATTATAAGTAGTGTCAAAATGCGAAGTGGAATAAACTCAATGAAATAATTACAACTCATTTGTAGGCAAAAAAAGAACGACAAACGAGTGTTTGGAAAAGCCGAAACCCGCGAAAATAGGAGCTGTCAATATGAGGTGTCTTCACCTGCGACCAAAAAAATACAATAATTCCGTAGCAATTCTTATGCAAATTCAACACGCGGTATTTGAAGTTTATTTATTAACATTGAGTGTATTTTGACTTGAGCAATTTTATTATTTTTTTTTTTATTCAATTCAATCAACTTTTTATAAAAATAACATATCTATATTATTCATTATTTTGACATGCGACCCTGTTCGATTAATGTCACGCAACTGTCACAATCGTGATGAGATGATATATAATTGTTTTTTTTTTATAAAATAAAATTAATTAAAAAAATTCAAGGGTAGTTTAAAATTACTTAAGTGGAATTGATGCCAATACACAAATGCACAAAGAATTGATTTCTCATACAAACTCTCTTTGACTAATTGCCCATTATCACTTAATTGACCAGGCAATCCTGTAAAGACCGCTGCAACTAATCAAATCATTTAAAATTATTTTTTCTTTTTTAAAATATGTGTTACTGTTAGTGTCCGACTTATACCCAATTTTTGGCCTTTAGGATAATTAAAAAAATTCGATTCTTAATGGTTCTCAATTTACTATGGTAAATGGTATAGTCAATAAAAAAATAACTGACACTTAAACGAAAAGTGACGGTTATTGTAGTGGTATAAAAATATTTCAAAAATATATAAAAAAAAATAGAAGTATTTCTAATTGTACTGTGTTGAAAGTTCATTTTCGGTTTTAAAATCGTGTTTTCTTTAAGTTTAACTATCAATTGTAATTGAGTAAGCTAAATAGATTATAATCATTTACTTGATTAAAATAAGTAATTAAAAATTATTTAAGCACAATTTAGTCTAAATTAAGATAAAATTCAATCAACAAGATACAGTTATCCCCGCTGCCCCCCGTTTATATGCCTTTCCCGCATAAGTGAAAATATTTTGGGCATCGTTATTTTATCTCTAAATTTGCATATAAAATTCCCCGCTTAAGAGCATCCGCTTAAGTGCCGTTCCCGCTTAAATGCCTGTAACATTTAAGCCACAAATATTTTTTTTGCAATTTTCCTCTTTTAAGTGTCTTCTAATATATTTTCCATTGAAAGCGCTGAGTATTGTCAAAAGTAACATATACAAAGTTTTTTTCAGTATTTATTGTTATTAATAAGTATTTTTGTTTTTAATAAGAAATAAATGTGATTTTCATTCTAAAAGAAAAAATAGCAGATCGAAGTATTTGAGAAAAAGCTTGGTAAGTACCTTGAGGCACTTAAGCGAGATTCGGTAAATGCCTTTCCCGCTTAAGTACCTCAAAAGTCTTTCCTGTTAAGAAGAGGCACTTGGGCGAGGATTACTGTAATTGTGTTCGACTTGACTTGGTAAATCTTGTGTCCATTTGTCAAATACTAGTGGTGTAAACTATATTAAGACTGTAAGTAATTTTCTCACTCGATTTATAATTTAATTGTTTCAGTCCACTCAGCTTTTTCGAATGTTATATATTCTGTCCAACAGACAAGTATTAATCTTATAGGCTTAATTGAGTATGTGTGAACATCTTTGACACAATTAAAAAACGAAGTTATAGTACGTTTTGAAGTTATTTATTTATTTTTTTGTTTAATTCTTCTCAATTTTCAAATATTAACAGTGTCTTGAGTCTATGTGACGAAATGTTTTTTTTGTGATTTTTTAGATTTTTTTTTCTATGACCAGTAAATAGATAGAACCTGAAGTTTATTATCATTAATTATCACATATTTCGACAGTATAAATATAAATTTTAAGCTAAAAATATTGTGTAGAACATAGTTATAGCATTTTGAACACCCCCGCCTCGGGAAAATAGGTTCGCACTTACTCATGTTTTTATGTATGTTGATATGCCGCCTGATTGGCTTATCGGAAACGAAAAAAGTTAGCGGCGTTTTAATTTGTAAACTTAAGTGACTGGAGCGCACTACGATCATGCGAATATATCATATATTTTTTGAGGCCATAACATGGGATGACCCTCTTAATATTAACAATTAAATTATGTATATATAAATTTAATAGTCTTGTCCTGTTGGCGTTTTTGATTAGGATATAACTTTTTGCCTTAAGTTAAATATTAATTACATAGACTTCTCAATGAGTTCTCAATTATTAATTTTCGTGGCTTAATTGAGTGAGTGTGAACTCAAAAGTTGTTGAATTTCTTAACTAAAAACTAAATTATATGTGAGTTCAAATTTTAATCAAGTAACACTCTCATGGCTCTAGCTAAATGATGTGTTGAATGAAAATGATACAAACTCTCAATTACACACGATTTAAGCTAAATTGAGTTCTCAATTATTAATTGTCTCGGCTTAATTGAGTGAGTGTGAACTCAAAATTTGTTGAATTTCTTAATTGGCTCATTTAATTTACAAATTTGATATATTTATACAAATTACTGTCTGTGAATGTCTAATAACATTCGCGGTTAAATATATAAGATTAAAGCGGATTGAAAGTAAAAGCACGGATTGAAAATGCTGCACGTCCTATCTTGCTGGTAGCTTTATTAAGAGAGACAGAAAAACGGAAGCATAGCTTGACAGCAGGACTGTAAGTGCTGCCAAGCCAGGCTTTTACAAACATATGATTGCGGTGGTGCCAGATAGGCGCGAACATGCCGGCCGCCTTGAACGACCGTTCAAAATATTACAATTTGATGAAAACTTAAAAATATTAAATATCAAAAATGTCACCTTTTGTAGGTAGTAGCGATAGTTTGATGATAGGTCTCAGCAACTCCCCTTCAGATGTCTTCAAGTTTACAACTCGAACTCGATCATCTGTCCCTGGAGAAGTCTTGATGACGCGGCCTAATTTCCATTTTGTAGGCGGTGTGTTACTTTCGTGGATAATTACAACGTCATCTTTTTGCAAGTTCGGTGTTGAACGTATCCACTTTGAGCGTCGTTGTAGACTGACAAGATATTCGTCTCGCCATCGTCTCCAGAAGTGTTGCCTGATTGACACGATAATTTGCCAACGTTGAAAAATTGTTCCTTTGAAGATTTCTAGATCAGGATCAGGGAGTCCCTTTAGCGGTTCACCAATCATGAAATGACCAGGTGTCAGAACTTCAAAGTCATTTACGTCGGTAGGAATATAGCAAATTGGACGAGAATTTACACAGGCTTCAACTTCAGTCAATACTGTGGCAAATTCTTCGTATGTTAAAAGCGAAGGCCCTAAGGCGCGTTTAAGGTGGTATTTGATTCTTTTTATACCAGCCTCCCAAAAGCCACCCATATGTGGCGCGCTTGGCGGATTGAAATGCCAAGTTGTTTGAGCGTCTGTGAAATAAGATGAGATCTTCTCGTCATGAATGCAGCGTTCGTATGCGAGTCGTAACTCCTTTTCAGCACCCACGAAATTAGTGCCATTGTCGGAGTAGAGATGCTGGCAGAATCCTCTTCTGTTAGTAAAGCGTTTGAAAGATGCGATGAAAGCGGTAGAAGAGAGATCTCCAGCAAGCTCGAGGTGCATTGCGCCAGTGCTCATGCAAATGAATGAGCAGATATATGCCTTTGTAGATTTAGCACCTCTTCCATGAGTAAATTTCAAATTGTAAGGTCCAGCATAATCTACTGCGGTATGTAGGAAGCAGCGGGTTGAAGTGACGCGGCTAGCGGGTAAGTCAGACATGAGCTGTTGCATTGGTCTACAGTTCAGCCGTCTGCAGCGGACGCAGTTACGATATATTCCACGAGCTAGGTTGCGTATGCCAGGTATCCAAAAACGTCGCTGAATTGTAGCTTGAATGATTTGAGGTCCACCATGTAACGTTAGGCGGTGTATTTCAGATGCAATTAATTTAGCGAGCGGTGACTTCTTTGGCAATATTATAGGATGTTTTACGTCGTTTGAAAGTGTTGCGTTTCTGATGCGACCTCCTACACGTAGGATACCATTTGAGTCTAGATACGGTTGTAGTCGCGCTAGACTGCTTCGAATATGTACGGATTTATTTGCTCTGCAATTAGAAATTTCCTTATTAAAGGTAACTGACTGAGTATACTTTACCAAACATATTTCAGCGTATTGAATTTCTGCGCAGGATAAATTGCCAGATTTGCGTGTTCTAACGCTGGATTGTGCGTTATTGATAAAACGGAGTAAATAAGCGGTGATGCGTTTTAATTTGTTGAATGAATGATACTTCGTGAGTAAATCCCAATCGTCAGCGGTTTGTGTGAGGAGAGTCACTGCTCGTTTGGATTTTAACTCGAGATCTGTTGAATGTTGTTGCGTGCAGCCGAGCCATTGACGATTGCTCTCCTGCAACCATTGCGGTCCATGCCACCATAGTTGATGTTTGAGTAGTTGCGATGGTGACATCCCTCTTGAAGCACAATCAGCGGGGTTGTGCTCTGAAGCAACGTGTCTCCAGTGTAATGCTGGAAGCACTTCTTGTATTGCTGCGACGCGGTTGGCTATGAATACTGACCAGCGGCTAGGATCGCTTTGTAACCAAGCTAGAGTAACCATAGAGTCAGTCCATGCGTATAATTTATCGATAGTGTAGTTCAAACTAAATTGAACTTGTTGTAGTAATTTTGCCCCTAAATGAGCTGCACAAAGCTCGAGGCGCGGTAACGAAGTAGTTTTCAGAGGTGCTACTCTCGTTTTTGCTGCTACTAATACGACCTTAAACGTACCATCCGAAGATTGCGTACGGCAATATAAAGCAGCTGCGTATGCGACTTCTGAAGCGTCGGTAAAAATATGAAATTCAGTATGGGAAGTTTTACTAGTTCCCAACCAGCGGTTTAATTTAATTGAAGATAGTTGCGGTAATTCACGGCGATGCGCTAACCAGTCCTTGGCGACTTCGGAAGGAACCGGTTCGTCCCAGTCCACGTTTGAGCGCCAAAGTGTTTGCAACCAAATTTTAGAGCGGATTGTACAAGGTGCGATCAGACCCAGTGGATCAAATACCTTGCTTGAGTCAGAGAGAAACGTGCGTTTTGTAAGTGCGTTGGGTAATTCATCATTGTTGACTGCTATAGAGAGGCAATCGTGATTGGTATGCCAAATTGTACCAAGTGTGCGGATTTGATCTCCATCGGCTAGGAGATGCGAAATTTGTTTAGATGCGTGAGGTATTAATTGTTTCAGGCGTTGACAATTTGTTGCCCATTTGCGGAGTTCGAAACCACTTTCAGAGAGAGCGTTGGAAACGTCTTTTTGAAGTGAAGCGAGATCGTGAAAGGTGTCTGCACCAGTGAGTAGGTCGTCCATATAGAAGTCTGATTTTATGACTTCTATAACCTCTTTGCTTGCATTGGATGCGTTGATAGCAGCTTGATGTAATGACTTTATTGCGAGGTGCGATGCGGAAGCGATTCCATACGTGACTCTGACAAGTCGATAATCACGTACTGGTTCTGCGGGATTTGAACGCCAGACTATGCGTTGATAATCGGTGTCTTCTTTAGCGACGTAAACCTGCCGGTACATTTTCTCAATATCGGCAATGATTCCAAAGCGGTGTGTACGAAAGCGAACGAGAATGGAAAAGAGATCTTGTTGTAACTGCGGACCAACCATGAGAGCGTCGTTTAATGAGTTTCCAGATGTAGATTTCATGGATGCGTTGAAAACGACTCGTAGTTTCGTTGTTTGGCTTGTGTTCTTTACCACCGCGTGATGAGGCATATAATGCATTTTGTCTGTTGTCGTCTCAGCCAATTCCATGTGTCCCATAGAGATTAGTTCTTCCATAAAATCTGTGTACTCCTCAAGAAGTTGTTTGTTTGCGGCAAATCTTTTCTCCATGCGGAGGAGTGCTCGAACTGCGGCTTGTCGTGATTCACCAATCAATACGTTTTTCTTGAATGGTAGACGAACGATGAAGCGACCATCCGGTGCACGTTGCGTTGTTTCATAGAATAATTTCTCACAAAGAGATTCTTCAGGTGAATAGAACTTACGAGTGGGTAACTCTTCAAGTTCCCAAAACTTGCTGATAAGTTGATTTAAATGAGTATCGGAATGTAAAGTTGTAACCTTTAAAGGTGGGTTCTGCGAATTAGTTGCATTGCCAAATAGTACCCATCCGAATACAGTGTTTTGTGCCATTGGAGTACCCCGTTCACCCTTGCGGAGTCCACTTAGTAGAAATTTGTCCATTGTGTCCATTCCAATAAGAATGTCGATTGGACCGGGGTCGGAGTAGTTCCAATCGGCTAGCGGTAAATCGGTAATATGCGGCCATGCAGATCTCGGTAGAGAAGCGGTTGGAAGGTCGTTAGTGATTTTCGGTAAGATAAGCGTACTTACTTGAAATTGTGTCTTAAGGGTTCGAGGAGATATATTGAGCGTTACCTCACCCTTCGTACGACCTCCTTGTAGAGAGCCAATCCCAGTGACATAAGCGGATGAAGGCGATCTGGGAAGGCGAAGGCGTTGGATGCAAGCCTCGGTGATGAATGATGCATGTGAACCATTATCGAGGAGTGCGCGAGCGGGTTGCCATCGACCGGCGAAATCTTGTATCATGATTTCTGCGGTTGCCAGTAAGATGACGCGATCAGCGTTTGCGTGGTGGGCGGTTACATTAAAATGTTCATTTGCGGTGCTCTCGGATGTTGCGGGTTGATTGATGAAGCTTGCGTGAAGTAAGGTATGATGGCGGCGTTGACATATTCGACACGAAGATGTGCTGCGGCATCTTGTCAACATATGTCCTTTACTGAGGCAGTTTATACAGGTTCCTAACTTCTTGATAGCGGATAGTCTACCTTTGGGATCCAATTGGCTGAACTGCGAGCATGAATAGATTCTATGCTCTTCGTTACAATAAACACAATTCGACACCTTGGTAGCAGTTGATGTAGGAACGTGTATTTCTGGTTGCGTGAATGCGGTATGAAAGACATTCTTTGTTGTTGTCTTTGCGGTAGTGCTGACTGACGGCACCATTTCCAATGATCGTGCGCGGTTTTCGAGGAATTCTCGAAGAGCGGAGAAAGATGGCAAGTCATCTAGCAAGATTGATAACTCCCAATGTTTGCGAGTTTCGTAAGATAGCTTCGAAACGGTTAAGTGAATGAGCCAGTCGTCCCAAAATTCGACTGGTCGCCCGAGTGCACGTAACGCACCAACGTGCTGAAGTATTAAATTTAGCACTTGCTTTATGGCCTTAGCGTTGTCTTTAGCTGCGATCCCGACTGACATGAGCGCTTTGATGTGGCTGTCCACTATGACTCTCATGACCTTGTACCTCGCGGTCAATAAGTCCCATGCTTCAGCGTAGTTGCTATCACATACCGCTAAGCTACTCACCAAGTCCAATGCTTCTCCGTTCAGGCAGTTACGTAGATAATGTAACTTTTGTCCGTCCGACAAATTTGCGTTCGTATGAATGAGAGAGCAAAAGGCATCGTGAAATGGAAGCCATTGCGTAGGATCACCGCCAAATGACGGCAGTTGCAGTTTAGGTAGAGGCACAGGAACAGGTGATTCTGGAGTAGTACTTTGTTGCGGTGTCTGCCTTTGAGTTGCGCACAGACGTTTCATGTTAGCTTTAGCGGTGCTATACCACTCCTCTCCTTGTATGCGTGACTGCTCCTCTAAGGAAACGTTCTCGTCCCCACATGTTAATTCGACTTCTTGTTGTGCATCACAAAAGCGAGTCCATTGCTCTTCTAGCAATTGCAAATATGTTGTAATTACTTCGGTATCAACCGAAAGTGCATCCACTTTGCTGGATTGCAAATAGCGTTTGATGGAGTTTAATGCGGAGTCGCGAATTTTCACGGAAGACATGCTGTATAACTTACTGCGGAAGGATTGCGAAAATAATAGCGGGTTTGACGAATTTTATCAAATTACTGATAATATCCGGCTCGAAGGACCAGAAATGTGAATGTCTAATAACATTCGCGGTTAAATATATAAGATTAAAGCGGATTGAAAGTAAAAGCACGGATTGAAAATGCTGCACGTCCTATCTTGCTGGTAGCTTTATTAAGAGAGACAGAAAAACGGAAGCATAGCTTGACAGCAGGACTGTAAGTGCTGCCAAGCCAGGCTTTTACAAACATATGATTGCGGTGGTGCCAGATAGGCGCGAACAACTGTCACATAACCTTTTTGAGCAGGTGTGCGAGTTTGCAATGCTGGGAAATCCAGTACGCGATAACTGGAGCTTCAATTTTGCTTTCTGCGGGGTATAATTTTAATACAGCATTGTCAGCTAAAACAAAATAGTTCAAAGGGTCAGACGTTTTTCCTTATTAGTAACATACATAAAAACATAGACAATACAATTTCCATTTGTTATATGAAAAAGTAAATACATTTAGGCTAAAAATAGTATGCCATTTTATTTACAATTTATTAAGAGTGTCATGCCACAATGGAAAATATTTATATGTACATATATATACTGCCAGGTAAACAGTATCACGTACGGCAACTGCTTCACGCATAAATGCATATATGTAAATTGAGTTAATGGCAACGAAACCAAGATAGTGGGAATTTTTCGTGGAAATAATGGGCATTGTTGCGTGATTGTAATCGGAAAGGCGAGTGATATCTTCACATTTATGTTTGCTACTTTGTTATTACTTTGTTTAGTGTTTTTTTTTATAATTGCAAACATGTACATTAGTGAAATATGTATATTTATTACCGACTTTTGTGGTGAAATTTAATATATTCACCACTCTAAATAATTACAAATGTCAAAAATTAGTTTTGACGTATTTTTTTCTTGTTTATTATATTGTTTAGCTGAGTTTGTTGTAAAGTCTACAAATATAATATTTTGAGGTTAAGTAAAAATACTTTTGTGGTTTAAACTAAATTTTGCAGATTTTTTTAGGTTTTTTATGCTCTTAAGAAAAAATATGATGAGTTATGTGCATATTTTAACTAAATTTTGAAGTTTGAGGTTAAGTATTTTTTTTTTCTTTTTGAGGTTAAGTACAAAAATGTGTGCGCTTATGTAAATATTCAAACTATTCCACAATTAAATCCGCATTAGTCCATATAATTGCATTAACACACACATTCGCATTATATATAATATTTATTTACCAGCCATATGTACGCGAATTCCCAGTAGAGGCCTAGAAAAGCCTAGCAGTCTCTCAGCCGTCCATTGTATACCATATTTGCATTATGTTTTAGGCGTGAAATACAAAGTAAACCATAAATGTATTGGAGTGTGTAGAAATGTCAAACCCATGCCACTAAGTCCCCTCAATCATTGTGCAAATACTCATAGATCATGCAACATTGCGTTGCAGCCTGGAGTCCGCAAAGGCGGACGAGCGATAATGAATGAGTGCATTGCTTGCAGAAAATATATGGAAATAATGGAGTCACAGTGTTTGTCTGCAAATTATTATACAGTTATGATGGCTATTTGCTGCTTTGTGTTGGCACACGCTCACACAGACATACAAATCTATGCATCTAAATTATGTTGATAAAATATTATAAAACGACAAACGACCAAACGACAATTGAGATAATGGATTTATAAATGTTCCTCCTACCATTTGTGCTAGCTGGCGCAGTCAAGTATTGGATAAACTCCAGGGTAGGTGTAGGCTGTGGACTTCTAATGCTTTAGGGAACTAGTGCAGGAAGATAGACCCACTTGGAAATGTTGTATAGGCAGTCATTCCTATCTCTATTAAATAATAAATCTTTCCTTCTCTCCTGCACACGGTAATATACCGTGAATCATTTTGATTCATCTATAACTTTTGTTGTAGCTCGAATAATGCTTTCACAACCACTTTGTGCTCAGCTTAAGCCATTGCCGTAAAGCTGTCACTGTTATGTAGCCAATTTCCAACTGGGTAGCTGCTTGTTTTCATAGATTTGCATTGAGAGCATCTACACCCTGTAGATAAATATAAGCGTTTACTTGTTTGCCGGCTTGTTATAGACTGTCGTTTATGGTATTTAAATCGAAAAGCAAATATTTGATGCGGCCTGCCAGTCTCAAAATGAATGACTTTATTAAAATTATAAGCAATATTTGCAGACAATGCAGTATATAATGGCAGGGGACTTTAGATGCAGTGCAACAGATGAAAGCACAGGCAGGTCACATGAAGGTATGTATGTATACACATGTGCAACTTACTTTATCATCAGCAGCAGAAGAAGCGTTCCAAAACACCCACATGCATAATAAATTATTAATATATAGTTATCAGCAGAACTACCAGTTCTAAGGAGCTTTAAAATAATATACGCATATGTATTTCCTATAATGCATGTTTAATGCATTTTATTAAATACTACAGCAACAAATATTGGGCCACGCTTCTTCATTATTTCTTGTTGCGAAAGGGGCGCATAAGAAGTTTGTTGAAGAGTAAATAGTCCGTATTAAAAACAGGTTTATTGTTTACTAATTACTGTCACATATGTATTAAAAATTGAATATATAACAAGTAAGGAAAGGCTAAGTTCGGGTGCAACCGAACATTTTATACTCTCGCAATTTATTAATGTAATTTTATAAAGATAACACAATTCGACCCATATATTCTGATTAAAATTCAATAGAATAATTGTAATAGACTGAGGTAATTCCTGAACCGATTTCACTCGTTTTCACCACCAAGATACAATATATCGAAGACTACACTCTCACTTAATTTTATATTACCTATAATTAGGCATATGGGATCTGGGGGAAGTTATGACCCGATTTTAACCACTTTTGGTAGATAGACAAACTGTTATAAGAAAAAAATTCAGTGGGAATGAATTACATTAAAATATCTGAGGGATTTACCTAAGTATATTTTCGGAGAAAAATTATTCGTAGGCACTGAGTTCTCCATGTTCGATATCAGGGGCCTTGCAAATTCATGGTCCGATTTTGACAATTTTTCAATTCCACAAGTGATGTCACAGCTCAAATACAGTATTTGTGTAAAGTTTTATTCCGCTATCTTCATTGGTTCTTAATGAATATATTATAAAGTGAACGAATCAGAAGAATTCAAAATTGAGTTATATGGGAAGTAGGCGTGGTTATGAACCGATTTCGCCCAAATTCCACACGGGTCATCAGGGTGTCAAGAAAGTGTTAAATACCGAATTTCAAAATTAATTGACAATATATAAAGTAAGCACTAGCGAAGATATCGGAACAGAACTTTGCACAAATACTACATATATAGTGTGGCATCGCCCTTCTAAAAATCGCCGAAATCGGACCATAAATTTTCAAGGCCCCATATATCGAATATGGGGACCTCAGTGCTTCTAATTTTTTTTTACCGAAAATATAGAAATTCGGAGGGAGTATATTTATTTTAATAGTATGTCTCCGTGCCTAAAATACGTGAAATCGGGTCATAACATCACTTAACTCCCATATACCTAATATTATTGTTTCCAATATTCAATGGACTTTATACCATATATATGACGAATATGTGGGTCAAATTGTGTGTTATTTTAATAAAATTAAATCAATAAATTGCGAGAGTTTAAATAGAATAGAGTCAACTTTTTTTTTATTAAATATATTATATAATTATAAAATTTCACAAATTGCGATAAAATACCATATTTGACTTGAGCACTTTTAATTTTAGTGGATTCAAATTGAACTCTCATAAACAAAATAATATTAAATTTAATTTCTATAAAAATTAATTACTTAAACAACAAATTTGTAAACAACAATATGCCAAAATTTTAAATGAGTTACAAATTATAGAGTTAATAGTTAATAAATATATGAGGTCAAAAACCTATCAAGTCGAGATAAGTGTTTTGTAAATTTTTCACAGACATGTAAATTGTTTCCAAACCTTCATCGAGAGGGAACTTTTCGCACTCTAAAACCTCTTCACTTACAAACACTTAAAACAAGTGATAAAGACTAGCTTCATTTGTTTATTTCTACATCAAGGTAAAAACGAAGCACTATGCTAGTTGTAAGAATAAATAAAGAACTCTTCAACAGATGTGGTTCATAAAATTTCATATCTGTTTTGGAATCACCATTTTTCTACACGCTTTGTTTGGTGATTTGGACTCCATTAGTTGTATGAACCTTTGCTCATCTATCTATATTTGATTATACTGTTGTGATTTATACCAGTTGTTTGTTTCCTCAGCTGTAATTTCAAAAGGCGAATATTTTTAATGAAATCTAACAGTAAGCAAGTATATACATAAGGGTGGCCCTTATTTTCCAAATTATTCCGATTCTCGATCGCACCCCCTAGAAATATGCGAATAGCGCAAAAACTAGTATATACAAATTTTGGGTCAATCAAAAAAGGTTTGGAGGTTGCGCAAGGAGCTTGAAATCCTGAAAAATTAAGAATTTTTGCCATTTTTATGTCTCCATATTTCAAAGCCACACCATCTGGTTTCCATACCGTAATAAGATCTGCATTTTATTACCTTTCCAAAATTACCACAATATTAAAAATCGGTCGATTGATGATAGAGTTACAGAAATACAAATATGAAAGTAAATTTAATGTGGTGCATTCTCAAGCGTCGCATGCTCGTGATATACCGTTATAACGGTTCTAATGTTATTCTTATTATCTTATTACGGTATGGAAAACCAGTAAGGGATAGTGTGACTTTGAAATATGGAAGTCTGAGACATAAGAATGGCAAAAATTCTTATTTTTTCAGGATTTCAAGCTCCTTGCGCAACCTCTAAACCTTTTTTGATTGACCCACAACTTTGTATATACTAGTTTTTGGCCTATTCGCATATTTCTAGGGGTGCGATCGAGAATCCAGAAACTTTTTTTACCCTCCATACAACTAAGGGCCACCCTAATATACATATGTATATATACTTATATGAGTATGTATAAACTGTGACTAAGAAAACATATTTTATCAATAAAATGAGATAACGGTACATTAACTATACTGTAATTATCAAAATAACGCTATTATCTGCATGCAATTACTCACTATTAAAGCTGGCGCTCCCCAATTATTAAGCAAACTCCCACACAGAATTCAAGCCGTTAATTTTGCGTTAATAAAGAGCATGAGAGTATCATGACATGCATATGGTGTAAGTATCTATAAAATATATATATATTTTATATACATATGTTTACTACTATATTAAAGTTTATATTCCTCGACGCGCATTGCTAGTATCAATTAAGCTTTGTTACATATATATACGTATATTGTATATGTGGTTCAATACATATGCAAATCACCACAAATTTTTAGTATAATTAATTAATGACACAGATAAAATGTAAAACTATATATATTTTTGTACGAGTACATATGCCTCTCAGCAATAAATTCTCAAGGAATGATGATATACTGGCCGAATCAAGAATTTTATACTCTCAGCGTGCAACGTGAGATGGACGCTTTAGAAGTAACACGGCATCGCGAAATCTTGGGTAGTTGACTTCATATAAAACTTATTCTAGAATTCAGTTTTTACTGAATATGTGATCGATAAAATAGAACTTGCAGGCAACCGGATTCTACCTTCACACATGAAGAAAATATTCGACATTCCTTAATATTTCTAGTGGTGTCCACATCCACGTCGGTGGGTCAAAATACGAAGCGAAGGTACAAAGGTTTTATGTATGAAAACGGAATTAATTATACTTTATGGTATTATAAGGATAAAGGAAATTGTGTCTGAACTTATGGGTAGATATATTTCCATTGAAAAGATTACATACATTTTGCATCAAGCTTGGTTAGGATCGTTAATCGGGTTTTGATATATCCATACGTTGCACATTCATTCGTGAATTCATTAAGCTCAAGCAATTTGTAATTGTCTTAAGTCCCTATATTGCATTTTGTATTAGAAAAAATATCGTTATAAGAATTGAACTTTTTCACATGATTCACTGGATCCAGATAGTATTCATAGTTCTTTATACCTTAAGGGCCTCCTACAACTAGAATATCTTCTCATTTAATTTGTTTAACTTAGTTTATTCTTCAAGGTTGGAATGTACTCAAGAACAAAAACTTTTGAACTGTGACACCTACGAATGCATCAATTTCGTAAGATTTCTGTTATCGAGGAAATGGTCAATAATATTTATGGCTTCAAGTTAGGGTAATGCATTAATTGTATAAGCATGTATGCACGCATGTATGCACTTGCATACACAGGGTGACACATCTATTTTTTTTAATAATGAAGTAGATGATTGAAACAATCGGATTGGATCAGGTCAATGCCGGGAGTGAAAATTTAAAGATTACAATATAGTCACACACTACTTCACGAACTATCAAACTCTCAAAGTAATTGTTAACCAAGTACTCCCATTCATGACGTCATGAACGAAAGTATTTTCCTGACAACTGCGCTACAAAAGAGTCAAGACGAAAATGTCGAATGCTTTCTATATCGAATTCTTTGTCTGGATCGAGAAGACTTGAAGCTAGTCACAATTAGTTTTCTTTTCCGGAATATGACAACAGCCGCAGTTATAAGGGGTACAAATATGTGGATCTCAATATTATGTCTGGCTAATGATAGCTGCTGCTAATTTTAAGCTTTTTTTAATTTGTATGTGACGCCGAGTTTTTAGCAGTAAACTTTTGAACAACTTTGAGAAAAAACATTTTCTAAACCACCACAATGAGACACCCTTTATATTGATATTTGAATATAATATTTGTATAGCCTAAAGTTCAAAAATCAATCGCTTATCTTGAACAAACGTTTCAAAAATTTTATTAAATGGACTAAAGTTCAATAGTGCCACCCTATATACATATATATGAGTGTAATTACACTACACACTCACACACATGAGTATCTACTCTAATCAATCTTTTTTTCTTGATTTGCTAAGTCATCCCTCTTAACAAAATATTCAAACTATAAATTGCTTATATTTACTCAGTTTGTTGCTT